>NW_010972981.1:4947256-5079514 GCF_000737465.1 Haliaeetus leucocephalus | reverse complement strand
GACATTAACTCTTTCAGTCTCTCACAGCATTGTCCTGCTGTTTCTGTTCTCCCCAGCATCTTCTTGTTAAGGAGTAGCAGCACAATGTGTGGCATTTAGTATGTGTTTAATCTCTCTTTTGTTTTTAAACAGATCTTCTTCAACCAGTAGCAGCTCTAAGAATTATGTGAGTAGAATTGAAGAAATAAAAGCAAATGAGAGAAGACAATGTAACGATGCTTTATACTTATATATCAGTTTTCTGTCATTTGGAAACTCAGGGGCTATGGCTTTTGGTTGCCAAATGTTAGGCTGATTGCTTTCAAGGTGAAGCTGTACTATGCTGCTTTGAACTGATACTGCATGATTAAGGTAATAAGTAAGTGCCACTTAATTGGAACAGGCCTGATCAGAAGACATTCCAGGTAACTGATTTAAGCCAAACAATACTTAATTGCAATGACTGTTGCTTAATGGGGATGGTAATTATGTGCATTGGGGATACCTTCAAATGATTCATTGGTGGTGGGATCTTTTGTGTCTCCCTCAGTGTTGGCTCTTTTTCCTGTTATTCAAAACAGCTTTCAGTGTCTTCATAAATAGCCATGATTCATTCAGAAAGCAGATAAGCCATTGCCGATGGTTGGCTTTTAATAATTCTGTGCTAGAGGTTTAAAATCAGCTTGCTTAAAATCATGATGCCTCTAATGATTTTTTGAGGATCTTTTTATTTGCGTTCAGGATTTTGAACTGTTGGGTTTGCTTTTTCACTTTGCTATGCGATCAGGAATGTTAAAAATGGAAATAAGAAAAGACAAGTCACATAATTTCTTGGCTTCTGGATCAGGGCAGCCTCTAACATCATGAGACTTACTAAATCATAGAAGTTGATATGTTCTCTGCCCTTGGCAAATCATTGACTTGGTTTAGTTCTGTCATATTTTCTTCGCCAGGATTGCCTGTTTTCTTTTGCATGAACCCACCTGATCTGTTACGAAATACACTTTACAACTGAGGAACCCCCATTTATAGTTAAAACTGGCCAAAGATAAAACTGGGTCCTTTTCCCACTTTTCCTCAAACATTGGCCTGCAAATGCATGTTTGCACCTTCATAATTTGGCCTTGCTCTGCGTGCTTTCTCTGCTGCTTTATCATACCGTCAGTATGGGGTGCTGATGTTTCCAGCTTCAGTTGTTTTCTGTCTGTCCACTTTTCTGTACATATTTTCACACTTCTACACTGTATCTTTTGGGGCAGACCCCCTTTGGAATATGTGTATATAATATTGAGTATTGTGGAGAGATACAGTGTTTTCTGAGCTAACCTGGCAGACAAGAGTTTGCTCCTGATGCTAATGTTACAATTTGTTTTTCATTCCAGAAATCTCATGCTTCCATATTTTTCAGTTTTCTATCTTGTTTACACAGTGAAAGTGTTGAATTAACATAAGTAAATGTGTTTCAGTTTAAAAGACTTAGAATCCTTCCGTTTATTATTTCTAGAATAGCTAGTGCTTTTTTTTTTTTTTTTCTTTTTCCCCCCTCTTATTACACCTAGCGCTTGACGTGGGTAGATTTTGACAATGGCTCCTGCAAGAAGTGATTTTCAATGACAGGAACATGTTTAAGACATTTTCATTATTTAAAAACCAGACATGTTTCTCTGTCAGCAAATCCACTGCAAATATGAAAGCAGGACAGTATTTTTATCATGAACCTCAGAACCAGACTGTATTACCTTTTTCAAAAATGAAAGGACACTCCAGGGTTTGTAGGATTACACTTCCTCCTGTTCCTTTATTTCTCATTATCTCTTCCCTTTAGGAATATTTAAGAAGGAACTTTGGAGCGACACATACAAAAGGTGGCACAGGAGATTTTGTTGGCAAAACCAGAACTATACATTTCCAGAGTGCCAAAGTTGTCTCTGTTGTCTCCAGCCACAGTCTAAATATTGCATCATACTCTTTATTTAAATTGGTTGAGAATATCTAACCCCATTTACTTTGTATGAAAAAATATTAGAAATATGAAACATTATCTTTATCTGTATTTTCCATATATATATTTATAGGGAAATCAAGAAGCTCTCAGGTGTTGTCTAGACTACCTAATTCATTAGCAAATGCTTCACAGAAGGGATAGTTAATAACTGGTGTTTTTTTTTTTTTTCTCTGCCCCTTTAAAATGGTAGACAGCATTTTCAAAATGTCTCCCAATTTTGTTGCCTTTATTATGCTTCCACCCCACCTTGAAATTCACTGAAGGGCCTGATTTGCAGTGGGTAGAGATGTGGTACCTTCAGAAAGTCTAGGCTTCTTTAAAGCGTCTAAAGGTTGGTTCCATTTACCTGTAGAAATTAAAAATTAAACCAAAATTACTTAAAATACACTTGCAAGACCACTTGGCTCAGTAAATTTGATGTCTTTAAAGCATATTAGTGAGATCTAGACCCTTGTTTTGCTAGGCGTTGTACTTACTAATATAATCTCTTTCAAGTCAAGGACTTATGTTAAAAAAACCCCAAACAAGTAAATTAATAAATAAGAAAATCATAAATTTAACATTGCCCATGTAATAGCCAATTATTCTAGTTCTCTGATGTATAAATACACATCTTTATCACAGCATGACTTAACACTTTAGCACAACATAAATGCAGTTCTTTCATCAGTAATTTCCACATATATACACAAATCTCGAAGTAAAAACAATCATAAAACATAGCTGAGTTAAATCTGTTGACCAGTCTATAGAACATAAATACTTTTTTGTGAGTAGATGGTTTTATAGTTTTTCCATTAAATGCTGTACTAAATATTGTTTTTAAGGAGAGCAGTAATTGTAAATATTTTGAGTAAAATTAGGAATAATTACAATGTTTCTTATTCAGTAACGTCTTTTAAAATAAATGTCACAATTGTTAAGAGAGTTAAAAAGTAAAATAGTTTGTTTTAAGCTAGCAGAACTAGTAGATGAGTTTCAAATTTGGTGCTTATGCCAGAGTACAGTTGATATAGATGGAGGTGGCTGACTTCTGCTGAGGATCTACCCTACTGTGTGTACTGAGAATAAGAGTTCCTTCACTTGTGGGTGCATAGTGGAGCTATTTGAATGAAATCCTGCAAATTTTTTTTTAAGGTTTTCAGACTCTAAATCAAAGTCTGTCCTTTATTGGTCAGAATAGCTGTTGGGATTGAAAGTTACCTGGCTCAGCCTGATAGGTGTGGCTTCTAGTGTAAGGACAAAAGAGAGAAATGACATAAGGATGCCTGCAGTTGCACGAAACTGTGTTACAAGATGTGGTCCCATAGGAAATGCTTTGCCTAGCTGTCACTATTTGTAAAGGGTCCTCTTGCCTCTCACCCAAAAGGAGGGTGCTTCCATCTCCAGCCTTTTATCTTCCTCCTACATGTGGAGATTTGATTACTGAAGTGTTGATGTGTGGGAAATGTTGGCAGCCATGGCTACAGGCCATTGAGGCTGGAGCAGAGGTGCTGTTTTGATCACCATGCTCTATCTCTTGTCTTATGATGCAGACGAGAGCGCAGAGTGTTTCTCACTTGTGCTATTGCTGATGTGGTTGTTCTGGGATCTGAAGTCTTCCATTTTCATAGCCTTTATAACCTTTCTTTTTTTATCCTCCCTTGGCATCTCACAGTTCAGAAAGGAAAGAGTCGGTGCCCAGAGGACCTTGCAGTGTGACTGGTAGGTGCGTGATTTGTGTAGTATACTGACTGCAGAGCTAGGAGGTGGAGAAAGAAAGTGAGTTACCATGACTTGCCCAGTTGAGAGCCCTTACTCAGAGGAGAGGTAACTGCATATCTTCATGGGGGTTGGTAGGGGAAGAGCAGACAATTTAATAGGCTTTCTGTGTTGGTTTAGCTTGTTTACTGTGGGAACTGTAGCTGAAGAGAGTCTTTTGAAAGCCGTGTTACGTGAGAGAAGATAAGTGCCCTCATGAAACACTAGTAAGGATGTAAGAAAAGACACGGAGGACCCTGTGGAAAAAAGGGACAAATGGGCCATCTGTAATATTAGAGACACTACTGCTAGATGCTGGTAGTGCTTCTAAAGTCATAAATTGATAATGCTATTAGTGTTAAATGCCAGAACTGCTGCTGGTGTCCAACAGCAGGAGTGATTTTCCCACTGGGAGGGTGAGTCATGCTGTCCCTATGGAGAGAAGTGTGTTAAAAACATGGAAACCAGTGAATTATGTTATTTTTTGGAAAATACTGAAATACATCTTATACAATGCTTGCATTGCTGCATTTCAAACAGGTTCAGATAGTAACCTAGAGCAAAATAGGTGAGTGTATGGGACTAGTTTGTGTTAGGCGCTAAGATGATATGTAGAAGGGCATAAGAAGGAAGGGAAAGGACACAGCAAAGGATTTAAGGTTGAGATAGATAAAGGATAAGTTAGAGCTGGCTTTCCATCAGTGATGTCACCCCTCAAGTAGGAAAATGCAAAAAGTGTCTTCCTCCTTCAAGGAAGAGCACAACTCTGCTGAGCAGTATTCTTCGTTGTTGCAGTAGCAGACCCAGTCATACATGGGCACCCTGTTAAAATAGGCTATGTACAAATGCCAAATGAAAGATAGTATCTGCCTGATAGAGCTTATCCTGCAAACGTAATAGAAGATATGGTAGGTGAGTGTGGGCAGGTGGGGAGATGCAAGGAGACATTGAAACAGTCATCTCTGATCTCTGTATGTACTAATGTAATGATCCTGCTGTGAAAACAGATAGGGCAGAGACGTGTTCTCCCGAGGACCTGGTGCCTCTTACAGCAGTTGTTTTCTCTTTGGCATAAGTGGGGTTGCTTGGGGAATGTGTCATAGCTGCATAAGCCTCTTTTAGAACAGACACCTGATAAAAAGAATTGTGAGAGAGCCATGTGACTAAGTCAGCGCCTACTTGTACCAATGGTATGACTAAGACTTGTATCAATGTAATGAACGCCTCAGTAAGGCAAGCGGAGTTGGGGAGATGTCATAGGACAACAGGTGAAATAACTGCTTGAGGTCTCTGTACTCCCAGAAAAGTATTACTTCAGTGACCGCAATAATGATTTGTTTGTGGTTATACAACATACTTCAGCTTCAGAGCAGTGAGTCAGAGTGTGATTTTAGTGTAGTGTATCCCTTTGCAACTTGAATTTATACTTCCATGTTCTTTTAAAACAATGTGTCTAACTTTACAGAAGGTGCCTTATATATGAAAAACAGTTGTGTACTGAAGAAATTCTGTCTGGCTCCCAAGAAAGCTGTCTCTATTAAATCAGACACCAGAAGGTCACCTTGGGTCATAAACTGTGTTGCAAAACATAAAATCATTCTGACTTTTCCAAAAGTTTTTGTATACAAACAAGTAACAAAGTAAGTAAGTCAATGTATTTGATTCCATTTCAGTCTTTTGTAAATAGATAAAGTGCAACCCCAATCTGATAGTATACAAAAAATCTGTCAGCATTCATCTCTCTTTTTTTTTTTTTTTTTTTTTTTTTTTTCCTCCTGATTAGTTACAAAGATCTTGATTTTGTTCATGTTTGTATCAGGTAAACTCTCTGCATTATGAACCTTACAATATAGTGTTGCACAAAGAACCAAGTTCATTTTGGGACATTCTGATCATAAAAAATGAAAATACTGTCATGTGTTTGACAGCAGATAATTTGGTGCCACTTGGGTAACTGTTTACTACTCAGGAGGCCAGTGCAGGCAGTTAAGCAGTTGGTTACATGTACAAATAAGTAGATCCCATGTGGCTAAATGACAGTGATGGAGCATTGCAGATTGGACATAATTTTTCATTTCCTACCTTTAGAACAGTTCCATTCAAATCCCTTCTCTTTTTGGATTTGATGTATTGCAACCCATGTGTTTGGAAGTTACAACAATGAGTATCTGTGAAAAGAAGGTATGAGCAAATCAAGTGGGGAGGATTTTGAAAATGTGAAGTGGTTTTTAGATTCACAGAATTTATCAAGTTTTTGGAAAATTTTTTTACTCCCAAGAATAAGCACTATACTTATGTCCAAGAAACATCTGTTGTGGCAGGGAATGGGGGAGTCAACGGGAGAAGAGTAGCTTTATCTGAGTGAAAGTTCTGTGCAAATGCTGAAGAAAACCAGAGATGACATTGCATGGCAGAATTCATCTGTTCCAGCAAGTATATATGCTGTAGATGGAGTAGCAGCTGAATTGCTGTAGAAATTAATTTGCCCTACACAGAATAAGTTGAATAATTTACTAGAATAAACATGCAGGGCCATGATGGGAAGACATCTATTCATGTATCTCTAAGGAGGCAAAAAATGAGAGTAATCTTGTAACTTGCTCTTTGCAAGCAGAGAGGGAAGACATAAAAAGATTTCTTGGGCTGTATGTATGACAGGATGGAGAAGCAGGATAGAGAGAATGTACTCTGCATGCTGCCATCTTGTTGAGCAAATACAGATACCGAGAAAAATGGACTCACTGGCTTTTGCACCTGACAATACAAAGGAGAAGTCTTTAGTGTTGCTCCTCATATAAATGCACGTCTTTTCTCTGGAGGAAGGAAGAACTGGAATCTCAAGAAATCTGTCCCTGGAGCAATGCAGCTGTGTACCGTTCTTTACACAGACCCTGTGACAGTTGCATCTGGTTTCTCTATGATGGCCACAAAGCTTGTATGGTTACTGCCAATGGTGGAGTATGATGATAAATTAGAATAAATTAAAAAGGAAAAAATGTATGGTCTGATTTTATTTTCCTTCACTGCAAAGTAATGGGATATCCCAGATCTCCAGCAGGAGAAACCTAACAGAGGGGGAATGAACTCCTTGCATAGGTGTATGTGTACAATCTGTGAAATTAGGCCTTTGCTTGCCATCCTGACCAGAGCAGCATGCTGTATAGCTAGTGCATTCACAGCCAGTGGAACCAGGGGACACAGGCATCAGCTTACTGGAGAGCAGTGGGTGTGTTAGCACTCTGTCAGGCTCCCATTGACAGGCAAGCCACCAGCTTCTGTGTGACAGCTGTGGAGTGTGTTGTGCTTATAGCTGATGTTTAAGAGTAGTATAAGGCGAGATGCAAAGCTTTAACAGTTAAACAAGGTGCTCATCAGAATAGACAAAATATGTTGAAATAAAACACAGTTTCTTGGAAGCATCTGGGAAATGTCAGCCTTGGTGCTAAATCTGAATTTTTGTTGGATAATTAAAACTTAATCAGAAGAAAACTAATCCTCCTTCATATATAAGAAAGAAGCAAAAAAAGTACTAATCCGCTGTTTGCTTTTGCACGTTGTTTCTGACTTCTCTTAGCTTTTGTCTAGAGCAGAGAAAACTGTAGTGGTTTTCATTTGGTCTGTATCAGAAGATGCTTATGTCTTTTACACAATATTGAATGGTTAATTTCCATTGAGACCATTTGAATCAGTACATTGTTTAGGAGGCTTTCAGACTTCTTTTGCTACAGCCTCATAATAAGATCAATAAGCACACATGCAGCTGTCCCCAGTTTTCCCCAAAACATTATGGAAGTGTTACATTGAGTTTGGATGTGCCTGTAAAACATAACCTGTAAGGTGAAAAGTTTTTGTGTTCCTGTTGGAGAGCTTTTCACGCAGCTGAATTTGGTGAAGTATATGCTTGAAATGGAACGCATCTTAGGCAGCATTAATCAGTAGCCTGTACGGAGTTGCTTGGGCTCCCTTAGTAGCCTAAGACAGAAGAGATGTGTCCATAGGGTCACTGACCCTCAGCCAGTGGTTGAATTTTAATGCACTTGTTTAAATGCAGTACTTCTATATGGCTGAAGGTGACATAAATTTCATCTTTACTGGTGTGATAGCAAATGGTTTGATCATAGTAAGTAGCTGAACTGGGAACTGCTGTGGCAGGTGGGCATGTTTGCCTTAAGACACAGTTTAACTGGCGTGGTAGAGATAACAGCTGATTGTTACCACTGTCTGACTGCATGCCTGGAGTGTTGGCAGAAGCACTCTCTGAAGTTACAGAAAGGTCTTTGTTAATGATCACAGTCTGGTTTTCTGACTTCATAATGTTTCCCACCATACCAAGTCATTTGGAGTATGGGGCTTGTATATGGGCAGGTGAAGTAGTTTGTTGTACATTGGCAAAAGGAATACTCTGGTATTCAGGTCTTCAGATGCTTGATTTCAGTAATGTAGCTGTGTACCATTCTCCTTCTGCTTGTTTTGCTATTGAAAGAGGAACAGCCAGATTTCTTCTGCTGCTGATGCCTATAAAATTTTGACTCACAGAACTGCTTCTCTAACCACTGCTGGGAAATCAGTTCAGTAGGGTGGTTGATGGAGCAGCTGCTCCCTGTGCCTTGCCCAGCTGAGAAGATTATTCTGCTGTCAGTTGATTTGTCTTTCCTGCCTACCCAAAGTTCTTCGACTGTCCTCACATGGATCATCTTCTGGTGAATTTGCGAAGTCTTATACCTTGGATCTATTAGTGAAGCAGACTTTCTTGTGCACACTTAATTCGTTGTGCTCTCATGAGAACAGTTTCGTGCTACCCAAAGCTTATGATTAGTCTGGCTTTTGAAGGCTGATTCAGCAGACATATCTCCTACAGCAGTCTCAAGTGCAGCAAGTATTATGCATATCTGCTGTATCAAATTCCATGGAGCTTGTGGGTGGTTTGGAAATAATGTAAGCTAAGCAGTTTTTGAGCACAGCTTGTTTCTGTAGATGAAGGCACTATAGCTTCTACAAAGTGCAGCTTTTTAATTTTTTTTGTCATGCACACTAAACAGGGGCTTAGAAGTGGGAAGTTTCAGTGAGAACCACTCTTTCTTTATGATCTGGCTGAAGTGGGAGAACCCAATTTGCAGTGTTCAGGAATTTCTGGAAAACATGCAAGTAGAAGATCATAATGTTTGAAAGGCAATGCCCTGACAGAGATGTACAGCAAGTTTTGCTAATTTTACATGTGTGTGAATCTACACATGTGTAGTGATTCCACTCTATATCATTAAGAGATGCTGCACAAAGGAGACTTGATTCAGATTGGACTCTTAAGGTTTGTCTCAGGTTATACTGAGCTTCTCAAAAAAGAGCTGGTAGCCCTGGATAGTGAAGAAATACCTGCAAATGATATTTTTATTTTAGTATGAGGAAAGTTGATGTATTATTTTCTTTTTTATAAGATCAGTGTCTCTACAAAAGAATGCCTGCATTGCAGGAAGGGCACAGCTCGCAATAGTATGACAGGGACTTGTTCTACAGCCTTCCTGTGATCTGAATGCAATACACAGTAGAGGGGAATGTAGCATGGATAGTGAATCCTTGTAATTTTTCCTTATCTTATGAGTCCATTAGCTCCATAGCTGCTGGGTCCAAGGCATCTTTTTGCAGGAGGAGCTGAAGATGTGGTATAGCCTGGGTAGTGTTCCTGAAGGTAGAGGCACGCTGCCAGGGCTCAGTTCTGTGCAGATCTCTCTGTTGCTGTGTTGTTAAATGCACTAGTTTGCATGGACCACTTCGTGCTCCTTCAAAGAATCTGTGCTTAAGAATTCACTTAGGAATTCCTCATGTTACCTGTGCATCCAGCTGCAGATGCATCAGCCTTTCTCCTGAAAAACACAGAATCTGGAGGTAGTAGAGGGCAGAATCGCATGCTGGCTTATTTTATAATACAGTTGGTTAGTAATGCTTCTCTGTAACCAGCTGATGTTTCTTCTTTGAGAAACAGTGTTTGACTGGTGTTTGACTTCTTTGCTTTTGCTGATCATGACATCTGACACTACCACTGTCCCTGTTTCCTGATTGTGTCCCTTTGATGGTCTTACGAAAACCATGGAGAAGCATTAGTTGCTTCTAATACACCATTTTTTGTGAATCTGACATCTCTTTTCTTTCCCCAGGTACGGTGGACTTGTGAGAAGAGGCTGTTCTTTTAGCATAGGGAATGTAAATTCAGAGGAATGCTTGTTATGGCAGTATTGTAAATGTGTCAATGGGCAGTTCTTAGGAGCAGCAGGGCAGTAACTCTCTGGTAGAGCAACAGGTGATAAAGCACATGTTAAAGAGGAAGAACAACCTAGCCTCTTAGTCTGAGAAGAACAGAAGTTGACCATACTTGAGAGATCAGAATTGTAGTCTGTCAGTACCAAATATCACAGTACAGGCATGGTCTGGGTAACATAGGAGCAGCACCATGTACTTCAACATGCACCATAATCCTAAAATCAGTTGCATCTTTGAATGCGAGAGTATACTGGCAGAAGAATTATTTCAGTGTATATGTCCTGGTTTCAGCTGGGATAGAGTTAACTGTCTTCCTAGTAGCTGGTACGGTGCTATGTTTTGAGTTCAGTATGAGAAGAATGTTAATAACACTGATGTTTTCAGTTGTTGCTCAGTAGTGCTTAGACTAAAGTCAGGGATTTTTCAGCTTCTCATGCCCAGCCAGGGCACAAGAAGTTGGCACAGGACACAACCAGGGCACCTGACCCAAACTGGCCAACGGTGTATTCCATACCATGGGACGTCACATCTAGTATATAAACTGGGGGGAGTGGGGGCAGGGATTCGCCGCTCGGGGACTGGCTGGGTGTCGGTCGGCGGGTGGTGAGCAGTTGCCCTGCGCATCATTTGTACATTCCAATTCTTTTATTACTACTGTTGTCATTTTATTAGTGTTATCATTATTAGTTTCTTCTTTTCTGTTCTATTAAATTGTTCTTATCTCAACCCAGGAGTTTTACTTCTTTTTCCCGATTTTCTCCCCCATCCCACTGGGTGGGGGGGAGTGAGTGAGCTGCTGCGTGGTGCTTAGTTGCTGGCTGAGGTTAAACCACGACAGTATATAACTCAGGCATCTTGGTAATGTTATGAACAGTATTATTTGATGCAGGAGATGACTGAATCAGCAGAGCAGCAGCTGGCAAGACAGTCCAGGAAAGGCTGAAACCTATGTCTATTTGAAGGAGAGACAAGTACTATGTTGCACTGAAAACAGCTGAACATTTTCCTAGGCATTAGAGGCAAAAAACTGTAGATAGAGGTCTTATAGTCTGAGGAAACAAGTGCTTGCCAGTAGCATTATATGAGCATAAATATCAAGTCTTTGTAGTGATGTTAGCTATGTATACTATCCTAGATGCTTCTGAATGTGTTCTGTCTTTTGTTTACTTTGTTTTGTTGAAAAAAGATCTCTCCACTTAAGTTTCTTACTGCTTTGTAGAGTAAGTTCTTTCTGAACTAAGCAAAGTGTATTGGCAGTGCCTAATTGCTGTATTAATTTGGAGGTGGTGGTTATTTCCATATTCTGATGAGTCAGACCTTGGTGATCTGAATCAGTCTAGCCCAGATGCCTGTTATCCAAATGTCAGAGCTGATCACTAAGGTTTGATGTGAAAATATAAGTCTTCAAGTGTTGTTGTACTGGTTATACTCTTAGCACATAAATCTTTCCGTGCATTGGCAGATAAATGAACTTGGTGACCTGCTAGGTCTTTTCCATCTCTCTCTTACATGATTGTCCATGTTGAAGCCCTAGAGCGTCACTGTTGTTGCCTCCTTCTGAGCCAGCTGGCCTCAGGGAAAGAATCCGTCTGTCAGTGACTAGGAGAGCTCGCCAACTGGCTGTGAGTTGTGTGCTGGCTCAGGAGACCCCTCCTTCATACTTTTATAGCCTGCAGAAATGGGTCCTTCTATTATCTGAACCTGCAATTGTTTGGAGATTGGTGGGCTTTGCGACGACCCAGGGATAATAGCCTTGTGCTTTATAGTGTTCTGCTGCCCTTTAAATTTGAAGTGTAGTGAGAGCAAAGTGTGGCAGTTCTTGAAATAGCATGGAAATGGAGCCAGCCTGGGGCCTCTAGGGAGATCTAAAGCAAGTGGGGTGCAGCCAGCATAGCTACCATACTGCTGGACCAGTGTATCCCTTTGCAGCCTCCACCTCAGAGTTCTTCACAGTAACCTAAATATGCTCTGTCCTGCAGTAGTGGAAGGGGAAAGATAACTGTGGCATTGCAGCTGGCATTCTGTCCATGAGATGGATCCCGTGTGTAGCATGAGGCTTTCAGGCAGAGTGAGCACATGCCTCCCTGTGTCATCAGTGCACTGAGATTAAGTTATTGTGTAACAACTTGTGAGCTGGGAGTGTGAATTACCATGGTATGAACCTTTCTCCTTCACTTCTCTAGGCCCAACATAACAATGGCTTCTAGAACAGTGGAGGAGGAAGCCTTTGAATCTGAAATACCATCTTTTCTTTTTGGTATATACAGAGGCTTCTAGGCGTTACAGAGGAAAGGGTAAATATGTGAAGAGATGAGTCTCTCTTAAAAGGATGAAGAAAAGAGATAATTAGGTTGGTTAAACAAGAGGTTAGCACAAGTTGGAGAACAAACAGATGAAAAATATATGAAGACAGTGAAGAGAGAAGCTGGTATCTGGAGAAATGGCGAGATTCTCAAAAATGGCTAGGAGTTTTGGGACTCCCCCAGTCTCACTTTATTTCCCATGAGAGTTAAGCTTCTGGGAATCTAAGCCACTGTTGGAAAGGCTTTTTAGATTCCTGAATCACTTTTGGTGGTTTTCAAGATTTTACCTTGAGTCTGACATACTAGGAGAAGCTTCTCTTTGTCACTTAAACTATATAATATTGGGAAATATGGGAAGCAGTTGTGAAGGCTTCCTGTATGCTACCCATGTAAGATGCTGAGGGAAGTGAGGTGAAGGTGCACTGACAGTATAGAGCCAAATGGGATGTGATGTCCTTTACCAGTTCCAGATCACAGAAAGAATAGTGTTGAGTTTTGGAGTGTCTAGTCACAAAGGCATAAGGGACAAGTAGCTGTGCAGAGTCAGAATAAAGGTTTATAGAATCTTGTATAAAGGTCTTGGGATCTAATTTACAAATATGTATTTATTCCCCCCTCCCCACCGTGGTCAGTGTAAGATTTCTTCTGTGAACAGGTGCTCTGAGAATATGCTTCTCTGTCTTGTGAGCAACAAAAAGCTGTCTGATATGTCTTATTTGACACAATATATCTAGACTTACAGTGATATAAAGCACCTTTGGATGCTGAGTTCATATTCAAGGAAAACCACAAAGTCAGCCTACATAAGGGTATGTTAGTGTAAGACTATGTCTTTGAATAGCTAATTCCTATGCACCACACTCTGCACTGCCCTGATATCTGGTGATTAAATAGCATTCTTTAAAGTGGCACTAATATTGTGCATCTTCTGGCAGAAGTTCTTAAAATCTGCACCGATTGTCGTTGTTCAGTAAAAAGGTAAGTATGCCCCTTAGGAGAGTTGTGAGGGAAAACAGCTTATCTGCACACACCTGAAACTGGAAGAGACAATTCACTGGAACTTAATTTGCTGCATGCTGGAAAGACTAATGATGATTCTGCATTCCATTGGCAAAGAAATAAGGTAGATGGCAAAAAAAGCTCTTATTATAGTGTCTGAGTAGTAGAAATTTATGAGAAGCTTGTTCTGCTTTTGCAATCTGTGATGTCATTTCAAAATCTTGCCATAAGGATTTTGAGGGAGAAAGCTGCAATACTGTAATCTAAAGAAAAATGACACCTGCCCCAAATCTGACAATAACTTAATTTCTATCACGTCACATCCTAACTACTGCAAATGTACTGTTGCTGTAGAAGAGTAATTTAATCTTATTTGCAGTGTTTTCATAGAAAAGGGTGTAGAGTGGAAGGAAAACCCCTAGGAGAAGCAGCTATTTCATGTTATGCTGATATAATAGTACCAGTGAGGAAAGAATAAAATTACTTCTGTCATGTCTCTTCTCTACTTTTTCTTCCAGCAGCTCTTCCTGTTCAGCAGAACTTAGCTATGAGGTTGATCAGAGGGTGAAGTAGCTAGAACAGGTATGGTATTGACATGTATGATGGGGTGCTAGCTGAATTGCAGGAATTTGGAAGAGTCTGTCCATTTCTGTAAAACATACCCCTTCAGTAAGGGACATAGGGAAGACCATAAAGGCTTCGACTGGAGCTTTTTGTAGCCGGTATCTTGTTTCAGCTAGATAACCAATAGCAAAGGTCGGTGGTGAAAAGAGTGTAAGAACTGGGAAACCCATTCTGGCACTTCACCTGTATATTCTGATTTCCAGTTGTCTGGGACTTCCTTAGCTGTAGGTTTTAAAATTGAATAGTTCTGCATACTTTCTTTTTTTTCTTTTTCTTTTTCTTTTTCTTTTTTTTTTTTTCTTCCATGTATTGATCCAATGGAACTTTTAACCCATGAACACTTTTGGCATAAACTTCATCCTCTGGCAGTGCATGACACAACTTGGCTACATTTTGTAGGAAAAAAATAGAACTTTGTTTCTGATCCTTCCACCTGCTAATTTCATTTGATGACCTCTGTTTCTTTTGGAGGAAATGCTAAAAAATCATTATTTACTTCATTCACTTGTGATTTTGTAGACTTCTATGGCATTTATCATAAACTTTCCAGTTACTTCTTTGCCAGGCTGAAGATCCCTTGTCTTTTTAGTCATTCCTTACTCGTCAGCTGTTCCATGCTTTTCATCGAATGAGGTGTCCTTCCTTGTTTTCTGGTTCTATTGTCTTTTCTGAGAAGAGGCAGCCAGACCTGTGCACAGTGTTCAAGATGCAGATGAACCTCTCACTTATGTTGTGGCATAATGTTCTTCTTTTTTTTTCTTTCCTAAAAAATTCTAAAATTACATTTGCATGTTTGACTAGTGCTGAGCACTGAGCTCAGATTTCATAAAGGTTTCTACTATAAGCCCAAAATTTGTCATGCTTGGTGTTGGCTATTTCAGATCCCATCCATGTGTATGTCATGTAGAATTGTTTTAAGCAATTATTAAGAATGGATTTCATTTGTCATTTTGTCATGATATTGTTAGTCATCTGTAACTCTTGTCAAATAGTTTTTGTTTTTACTTACTTGAATAACTTGGTGACATCTACAAACCTTGATGGTTCACTTCAAAATAAGGGTCATTTCACCCTTTTCTGGCATCATTTGGTATTATGTTGGACAGCAGCAGCTATGGATCTAGAATAGGTCCCTGCAGGACATCACTGAATCCCTCCTTTGAAAAAACTAACCTCTTACATTTCTTCTACATTTCTGTTCCGCTCCCTGCCCCGCCCCACCCCGCCCTGCGCCCTCCCCAGCCCCCCCCGCCCCAATCAGGTCACTTCCAGTCTTCACCCATAGCATTGTTAACGAGGGAGTTTTCTTGAATTCAAGTAGACTTTATCACAGCGATCTCTCATTCCTGCACACTGTGATTTCTGCAGAGAACCCTAATGTATGAGAGTCACACTTCCTTCTACAAAAACTGTGTTGATCTTTCTGCAAAAAGAGAGCTTATTAGATTGTTGGCAATAAGGGGCATTCAAAAGCTGAAAATTCAATGACAAAAACTAAAGCTAATCAAAACCTGGTTGTGAACCTGAATTTTTGACTTTTTTGTTACAAAGCTGTGGCTTTAAGAAACACACCAAATATTGGGGCATTGACAGAGTTGACAACAGGGACTCATAGTTAACTTCAAATGCTTATTTTAAAATAGTTTGGTTTGTAATTTAGTGGAAAACATGCTTCTTATGCAGACTTTATTTGAATGCCAAGTCCAAAATTCCAGCACCAAGCCGTTGTCTAGTTGCTCAGCCTTCTGGCAGAAGCAGTGGTTACATTAGTTTACACTTTCATAACTTCCATGTATCTGAGAGGATTTTTGCCAAAAGACTGTGTTGCCAAAGAAGCCTTATACTAGGGGGCAGAAGTAGCATAGAACCTTGTGAGTCTGCTACAGCAGATGGTAGTATATCATCATCAATATATACTTTTTTTTCTCTCCCATAATTTCACAACTAAAAGAGCTACATGGGCTTACTTATAAAGTCTGTGTCCATTCAGCAGCTGTTAGAGAAGTAGTATTGTGGTTTCTCCATGTTGTTTTTAAGTTGTTCTTGTTTCTGGTGAGAAATAAGAGACTTCATTCAATCCATAGATTTTCTGTTTCAAAAGTCAGGAGGTACCTCCCTCCATTCTCTCTCAAATGCTGATGACATTTTACAAAAAAACAGGACTGAAAGATAGATCAGATCTACTTAAAGATGATTTTTAGCTGCCTGGCCCTGTTCGTTGAACTACTGACCTGGAAGTCAAAGACCTCAGTGGTCCTTTGAGCTGTCTGTTGCCTGTGGATGGAACAACTGATACTAGTAGCAATGACTGGCTTGCAGCGTAATTTTTTGATGAGAAACTACTGTACAGTGAAAAATAATCCTATGGAAATGCGTTCCATGGTAGCAGAGCAGCAATTAAGTCCTGTCTCTCCCCGCTGGGAGATGACTAATATTTACGTTATTGCCAAACTTTTAATACAAAATAAAAAGCAAAGCCATTCCAAGAGAATGAGGTTCAGAGGAGCTTTCTCATCAATTTAAACTTTTTTTTTATATATATATATATATAGGAAGCTGTTTTAATTATTTCTGTACCTGGAATCATAAGCAATGCCATGAGGCTATTGTAACATTTGGAGTGGAGATGTACTCAGCATTTCTGGCGTTCCAATGTATTGGCATGTGACTGGCCATGCTGTGCATCAAGGCTGTGCTGGAGGATATGTGGCTGACTAGGGGGGTTGAGGAGTCATTATGCAAGCTAACTTGCTTCTGTGTCGTTTTGTCAATAGAGGTGTTATAAAAATCAGTAGTAAGCTATTTGGGAACTGGGGCTTTGCCAGACAAAAGGAATTAACAGCTTCTTGAATATCAGCAGTAGAAATTGGGTCATCTGAGGAGTCAGCCATGTGCTCAGAAGGAGATGGTAACTGTAGTGTATTTAATAAGAGAGTTTAAGATTATTGTGAAGAAGGCTGTGGGAGTGAACATACTTTTTGCAAATGTACAAAAAGGATTAATATATATTTTTTAGGGAACAAATTGGCTGCTTGCTCCATCTTAAGCATAGGAATGTGCTTTGCTACCTGAATCATTCTCCTTTTTAGCTTCCTTAGTTTATACAACACATTTTTTCGATAACTTACCTTCTACTCTGGCTACATCTAAACTACCCCACTGGCTTGCTCAACTTGTGAAGAGGTATGTCATCCTGGCCGGTGAAATTGCATCCGGTTTATAGAGAGAGCAGTGTTACATTCCAAACATACTGAAACTTGGTATCTTGTTTCAAAAAAATTAAATGGGGAATTAAATGATTGTTCCTTAGAGACTCATGTTATGGGAATAATCCAGAATGAGAAGAAACCCATGATTTCCCCTAACAGTAGGAGAACAAAATGGTAAGGTGTAGGTGAGTTGTGGTTTGAACTACTGATGCTTTATATTGGAGGGAAGCTGCAACAGAAAAGTAAGTTTTATGTATACAAAAATTCTGGAAGAACTCTTGGGCACACTGAGTTCTGTTTGTCAGCAGTCAAAAGCCTTTTTAATGGCTACATTTTCAGAGAAGTGGACTGTGTGGTCCAGCAGCTAGAGCAATGACTATGATTTTGCTTACATTTTTCACCACTGAGCCATTCTGCTTTTCTCTGTTGTAATTTCCTTATTTCCTTGTTTATCTGTTATCACGCTCACCATTGTGTACTGGTTTGTGATAATTGGTGTAAAAAGAAAAAAAAAGTTTTACGCCTTGGTGTATTTTGCAGAAGGCCTGAGGGATGTAAAAAGCCCCAGAAGCAGGCGAGAGAAACGTTAAGAGAAGTTTTAGTGCAAATGTGGATTGTATATTTGTACATGTACTTTGTAGACTCTGTGCCATTCGCTTTGATTATGTTTGAATAGGTAATTCTGTAATTCTTGTAAAGAGGTAGTTAGAAGTATCAGTGTGAGCTTTGGAAATGCTCATGACCTGTAATCACAGATGGTGAAAAAGGGTTTTTTCTCATAAATTCATAGGCATGCAGAAGCCAGACCTTTTCTTCTGGAAGAAAGGATGAACTTTACACAGATTCACTGTATTTCTTCCTTTCAAGAATATATTTGGCCAGGTTTTAAAAGAGCTCAGGTCCCATTTGGGCACCTAAATTAAATGGCTGGATTTGCAAAAGTGTTTAGCATCCAGCAGCTGCTTTTATTCCCACATATGTACCCAAATGGGAGATGAGTTGTTCTGACAGTGTGGCCCATTGTTTGTCAAGTTTGTTGTGATTAAGGCTCTGAGCATTCCAGGAGCATTCTATTAAAATGCTCATAGAGCAGACAACCTTATGGGGCCATTTATGAAGCCATAATGCTGGGCCAATAGAAATGAAATTCTGAAGTTGTGCAACCACATCTTGTAAATAAAAATGAAGAGGGTAAATGGCTGGTGATTGTTCTTTTCCCCTGTTCAGAGAATGCAGCTGAAAATGAGGGGAAATTCAGGCAGTTGCAGCCACAAGAAGGAAAACATGGAGCATTCACAGAGCAGTAACCATTAAGGTGTGCAGAATTATCAGTCTGTGTTAGGAAAGGAGGGTGTATAAATACAAGTCGTATTCTTCAGGAACAGCACACAGTTGGACAACACACATGTAAGACATTTATCCAGTTCTTGGCATCTTGAGAATAATCTGAGGAATTGCAGATTTCCACAGAATTCAGTAACTGAAGACTCTTAAATATGGAATAAGAATTTGTAGGGTAAAAAAGAAGGGTTACTAGAGGATGGATCACTCAGTAGCTGTTGCTCAGTATTATGGCTGGTAGTCTTTCTCATTCTGAGTTTTCATTTTTAAAAAAATCTTGACCAGGCATTTATCCCTGTCACCTTGAGACATCATCTGTCTGAAGAACCACATGAACATCATTTGATTCTCAGTTTATGCTCAAACTAGGTATTTCCTACTCTGCTTAGCATGTACAGAAGCCCTAGAGAGGAGCATTACACTTCTTGTTGGAGCCTAGCAGTGGAGAAGCAGTGGCTGATTTCAGGACTGGGCTGCTACTTGCACACTTACATGCTGTGGACCAGGGGAGCTAGTGGTGGCATGTGGAGGTAATGCTGCTTGGCACCTGATGACAAGAGCATCTGTTGTCTGAGGAGGAGAGTGGAGTGATAGATTCCAACTTCAATAATCTGAAGTATCCTTCTTCCTTGTTGCTTTAAAACTTGGCCTCTGTTCCTCAACATAGTGTTTTAGGCTGTCTCTTTACAATGACTGTATTGGTTTAGCAGACTCAAAAATGTACTGTTGTCTGTTCAGGTTATTAAAGATGTTGCAGATATCCTTCATTCAAGAAAATGCAAAATGGTGATAGTAAGGACCTTTATGTCTTGGTCTTACAGCTGTGAACAAAAATGTCCAATGTATGTTGCTTCTCAGTGAACTTCTTTTCTTCCTTATCACCAAAGATGTTGTTCAGATATGATTCCTGGAGATGGAGGACACCTACTGCAGTTGGTGGGGAGTCTCCTCTGTCCTGTGTGGTCTGTTGTCTTCTTGCTCAGGGTTAAGAGATTCTGGCTGCATGGTTAACACTTGCCCCTACTTACTTAAAACCTGTTGCGATAATTGAAGATTTCTTTCTCTTGTGGCTGATCCTCTGTCCCCTAATTTGTATGAGAAGAACTAAAGATCTTATGGATCTGACTAATTCAGGATCTTAGAGGAATTTTTTTATTGGTCTGAATGTGCAAAAATCTAGCTGAGTCCCTTTACCCCTGTCTTTACACTGTTACTGAGACACAACTGTATTGCAAGCACTAAAACTTTCATTTTAGGGAAGTCCTTGGTTTTAGAAACTTGCAGCAGGGTGGCTAAGGTGGCCAGCTATCAGAATAAGTAATTATTTTGCAGGTGAAACTCGTGCCTAAAGGTAAAGAAGAGAGCTGAGCTTTTTGTTTCCTTTGCTAACCATTATGGGGGGTTGGAGAGTTTATGGGGAAGATCTAGAAATGTGCTGAATCTTGTGCATAGGGATGTGTTTTCAATAAGTTAAGTCCTGATACCCTGACTTTTGAATTGGCAAAATTAGCATTTGCTGCTGAAGTCTACCCTGTGCTTACAGGTCCTGTGAATCCATGCTCTGAACAATATTTTTTTCTAGGAATTTGCATTTACCCTGCCTTAACTCAAATTTTGTGCCACTGAGCTTACATAGATATTTTAAAATCATGGTAGCTGAGGTTCTCCCAAATACCAATGCATGCGTATTTATGATATGTCTGTTTTATCGGGGCGGACAGAATAGATTAATGTCATGAGTTTGAATATGTCTTCATGGCACAGTGAAATGCTTGCTGACATGTCTGGGTGGGCGCTCACTTGTGGAGGCAGTTTAATTACATCAACATACTGATTGTACCAGGTGGATATATAGGACTTTACAGTTTAGAATTGGCCTAATTGTCTCTGCAGAGGGTGGCATGGTGTTGTAGACACAGCACCAAGTCTGGTAGAGATAGGAATTCAATCTCAATCTCTTGGATTTCAGGCCAGTGTCCAAAGTAGTGTGATTTTTTTCATTTTTTGTTTCTTTAACTCTTTTTGGCTTCTGTGATAGCAACAGGAGATTCATTCATGATCAGAGTTCATCCAATTAGGGCCTTTACAGGCACTTCAGTGTTGATCTGTTATCCTTTACAGCCAGTGGAAAGACTCAGTGTCTCACAGTTTTTTTATTAGAAGTGGATCAGATCCTTACTGAGATAAAGTGCTCTTTCTGAGAGGTTGCAGTTAAGGATAGTAGTAGAGTTGTGGGAAGTAGTAGTGAGGAATTCTGCAGAGTGGCTAAACAGTGGGGTGTGTTAAAGAGTGTGTACAATATAACGGACTATTGTCTGTCTTGAGGGGATATGGGAAGTGAGTGTGCCAACATCCATACAACGTGTTGTCTTAAAATTGTTCAGCATACTGGACTTGGTATTTTCTCTTTCAGTGCAGCACTACTAGTCGAGGTATGTATTTTTTAGATCATTATAAAGCTGCCTGGTGGGATAACGTTGGAGAGGGAGAAATCCATGTGTGCAAGCTAGCTTTGTAACAGTGTGAGTGTTTATGGCAAGATTGCATTACTTACTTCCTAGCTATGGAACTGCTGTGAGCATCATACCATACCTAAGCTATAATATGTAGCTTAAAGTCACTACTGGTCATTATCTGATAGTTAATGCCTGAAGAAACTATACATTATTGCTATTATGAATTGTTTTTTTACTGTTTTCAGTTTCCCATTTTACTGAATAGCTGCTGACAACACCCTCTGAGTCTGCCCAAGGTGGATTACAGTGGTTGACACAGAGGACAATTTTATGGCTTTGTTGTATATGTATATGTTTTAGAAGAATATACATATATCTACTGCATTATTGATTTGTGTATTGCAAAAAAGTTCAAGCATAATAAGAAGTTTTGCATTATGTTACAACTTTACTGATGCACTTTTTGGAAGTATCTTAAGATAGAAAAGAATAATTTAAACTAATTTTTTTGAATTGGTTTTAACAATCAGTTATTTGTGACTCTCAGTGATAGTCACATGAAATGTGCCTAGTACCAAAAGTTCTGTATGAAAATAAAGCATTTTAAAGCTGTGATTTCATTTTTTGTAGTTATATAACTCTTTTTCCGTAAGTATTGTACATTTAGTTTATCAGATTCTCAAAATTTGTTTCTGGAAGTTACTTATCTCTGTTCTGCAGTTTTAAAACTGCAAGCAATATCATGTGTTGAAATTTGGCTGTTTATTATATATTCTGATTTTCTATGTGAAAGGATTACTCACAAAATAGAGATAAGGGGAAAATGGAAGAACATAATGATTTGCTTCCAGATGTGAATTCTTTTTCCCCTCAAGGTATAGGCGTGAAATGACAGATACTCAGCTGAACAGTGGATAAAAAGGTCTTAATATTAAAAACAAAATGGGACAGGAAATATACCTTACAAACATAGTCTCTTGGATAATACTCATCCTCACTTTAATTTGCCACCTTGAATTAATATTTTAACTTAATAAGATCTGCAAGGGGGTTGTGTAGTGATTTTCAATTGTCTTCATGTACTGCAGTGCTGCTGTATAGAAAGGTATATTAACATTTATAACAGGCAATTTTGTCAAGAACTACTGTATAATATAAATCTGCATTAATTATTGCCTTTGTTAAAAGTGTAACAATAAAACATCGTAAATCTCTGTCTGTTTGCTTACATATCTATTAGACAGCTGGTGACTATGGCCAGGTTGCTCTCTGTGTGTGTGAAATAAAAAACCAAAGTCCAAACACATATTCAGCTTTATTTTTAAGTAAAGGACAGTGGAAGACTTAGATGAACTATAGCATATAAAAGGCTTCGCTCTCACTACAAAAGAGCAATTTCATGATGTTTATCGGTGTGGTCCAGCTATTGCATAATAGCCCCAGCTAGCAATAATACACATGATTATGATACATCTCTCATAATCTCTATTATCTTAATACATTTTTCTTCCACAGGAGAAATAAGATGCATAGTGCTCTGTGGCTCACGATTTTGCCATCTTAAAGAGATGCTTAGTATTTGAGTGATGGTTGAGTCACCTATTTTATACTTAAGTACATAATCCCAAGAAGGTTTAAATCAATGTGTTAATTGGTAAGTGATACTGTAATTATATGTATAATCATGGAAATTTTGAATCCAGATTATTTACTTGCTCTCAGGAAATTAATCTACAGAGGTCATATATTAGATTGCTTGTTTATTAAGTGGAACCCCTGTAGTTACAAAGTACTGATTGGCTATAAGCTGAATGAAGCATTCTTATAGCTGTATCCAGCAGGTGTCAACAGTTCAAATCTTTGAGTGCGTATTGATCCAGATTCAAACAGTTCATTAATCTAAGCACACATTATATAGATTTTTCAATGCAATTTTGAAAGAGTTGAAAAATTGTATTGAATGATGAGAGTTGATACTCAAATTATGTTTTTATGGCAAATCTCCCTTGCACTTGTGACATACTCACATGGGGTTGGGTGCTAAAACTGACGCTGTGTCTTGATTTTTTTATTTTCAGATGTACTTTTCTGGCTTGAGAGTAGCTTCAGTGGGTGAAGTAGTCTTTGTGTGCTGGCAATCCAAACCATCTATTTTTCTAGCGTCAGGTTTGTCACATACAACCCCACTTCCTTTTCATTTGCTTGCACGGAAATAGCATTGGTACCCTTTAAGAATCCCAGAGACGTCCAGATATGCCTTATTTTATTTCTTCTCCTTTGTCTTGATCCTGGAATCCTCTGGCAAGGCCATTCAGCACAGGTTTAAATGGGATGGCTCTAATGAAATAATCTTAACACCTTGAACCTCTAAAGCTAAAGCATGTGCTTAGGTGCTTTGTTTCATGGGGAAAAATGCCACAAAGAGCCTGCTAGGAGATGCAGTCAAAGGTATTTGGCTGGATTTTCCCCTCATTCACACTGGTGTACCTGAGAACAGAAATCAGCTGGTCATTCAGATCACTTGTCAAATACTTTATTCTCACATATGAGGTTAGTAAGAGAAATAGTGTTTCTCTTCCTTGATGAATTCTGACAGAGCTCTATCAGTTGGTGCATCTATAGGCTTTTAGTTTGGCAGTTATAAGATTTTACTCCATTTCTCTTCTCTGCTAATTGCTAGTATCTTTGTTGAAGTAAAGAACAAAGAAAAGAAAGAAAATGAGATGTTTCTGTTGTTATTAGTGAGACAAAAAAGAGGGGAAGATTGTTCAATTTTAAGGGAAAAAAAGCAATATATAAAAACAGATCAAGGTTTTCAGGAGTTATTATATTTTTCCCTTACTGTAATGATCAAGGTAGAGACACACTTCAGTCCTGCTGACCAATTTTGATTAGATTGCTGTAATACCTAGTACTGTGTATTAGGATAGCTGGTATGCCTACTTAATAATTTACAAATGATAGGAGTTTTTTATTCTTTCATTTTTCTGACTCCTTGCAGTTCCCATTTTTTTTTTTTGGGCAATATTATGTAAGTTATGATACCTCTCTGAGACACTTGCAGTTCATATAATATGAATTACAAAGCTGCAAAGAAGGTAACAATTGTGTAATAGAGTGTTGTAGATCTGATGCAATAAAGATACTGTACAAAATCTGACCCAATTATCTTACAGTTTATGCTCCTTTTATACTGACAATGCTGTTGTTATTTCCTAGTACTAATAACTAACTTTACATTATGTTTTATTTCATAAAGTACAACTTGTATTGTACAGCTTGTATATCTAATAAAAAATGCAAAATTGCAATAAAGCTTATAAAATACTGGATAGGAATTTTTCAGAAGAGTTGACATGCCTGTCAAGATAATGCTGATAGAATTTCATACATCTGCAGTAGGACACAAAATTAATTACCAAAGAATCTGACATTGTTAGTCCTTTTTATTCAGTTATATGATAGCTTCAGTGCTCTGGAAAAAAAAATCAAAGCAGAATTTAAAACTGTTCTCAGAATGGCAGGTTTTCATCTAGAAATGTTAATGTATGTTAAACTTTAATTAAAAAGAATGCATATCATATCTTAACCTTTTTTAATACAGCATAATTATCTATGGTACAGATCCTGTTCAAAGGTATATTATTTTATTGAAAGATTCTATTTTAATGTAAAGGATTTGTGGTTTTCAGCAAATTATTGTCGCCTTGTAATTTTGGAGAGCCAGGCATACACACAGTGGTGCAATCGGCAGTCTTCCGTAAAGTCCAAAGGTGTAATTCAGTCACAAAGATTGGTGACATTTCCAACATGAAATATAGATTGAGCACTTCATACAAATATAAAATACCAAGGTCCCTTTGTAACCTTTATGTTTTTAGAGATATTTTATCCAGATATCACTACAATGTTGGAACATGGGTGTGTGTATATTGTCGAGTTCAAAGACCCGTATTTTGCACGCAGGCTGCCTTTACCGTGCCACTCCTGATTTCTGCGGATGCTTGCATGGAGATAAGGTCTCCTTTCTTCTTCTTTCATCCCGAACGTCAGCCATTCAGGATGTCACAATCAGAAGTTACTTAGAGCAGCAGCGATGCGTTGGAGGACGTGCACTTGGTGCCCAGATGTGCGGTGTCCCCGCGCAGCTGGCGTGCGGAGCCCGCGGAGGCACTGGGCACTAGGTGTCACTGTTCCTCCACGGCGGAACGGCCGCCGGTGCATTTTTTGGGCTGGGAGTGTAAAGTAGCTGTAGGTGGCAAAGGTTTGTAATTTAGTTTGTGTAGTGCCACTTTAGATCATACAGTCATGAACTCTGAGACAAACAGCAGCTGGATTACTAAGTGTTTTCTCATGTAATTTAAACATCATCAGGCATGTGGTTGGGAGAGAGGCATTGGCAAGCCATTTTTAGCCGGATTGGTGTGAGCCAGTTGGTGTGGTCTGCTTTTTTGGAACCACTGAAACCTTAACACACAGGAAAGAAAGTGGATTGCTAATATCCATTTTATTTGTCAGCAAAGGGATGCCTTTATTTTGTAGCCAGTTGCTGGAAGAACTGGATGAAAACTTTACTAGAACTTCATACTTGAAGGTGGTTAGGTAGTATATCCCGTAATGTCTCTCTTCAGTCACTCACTAAAGCTCTCTCTTTTTTTCTTTTAAAATAACTAAATACAGGTTTGACTTTGTTTAAGCTGAAAATAACCGCCAAAGGTAAGAAATAAAGGGGAAGACACAGGGCCAGCACTGGCAATCTGCTTTTATGCCTGCATTTAGACCAGAATTTATCTGAGGAGAAGTACCAGTGACAAAAGTGAGTACAGAAGCTGGCCATTGGTGTTGCATATATTAAATGAAAACCTTAGGAATAGCCTCAATAACCTGAAAAATCTGTCTTGGTGTGGATGCCTCTCTGCCTGTATATTTAGAAGGTATTTTCTCCAGGTCTGTCCTTCCTTCCATCAGGAGAGGATTTCTGCCAGGAGGGAGTTCTTCAATCTGCAAGTAAACATGTAGCCCTTAACATCCAGTGGATAGTAGCTGAAGTTAGAAAACTGTAACTATTTGTGCCATATTTTACATATCAATTTATCAGCAAATCTAATTACTTCATCATGTAGTGACTCCTGTGTCAGCCAACATCTTTAAATCAAGACAAAATGTTTTTCTAAAAGATACCCTGCAAGTAACTTAGAAGGTGCAGGAGTTACTAGGTGAATTTTTGTGGACTATCTATTACATGAGACCTAAGGCTTTGAATCAGTCTCACGACTTCACCTCCAGATTATGTTAGATGGGTGTGCTGGTGTGTGACCTCTGTACTTTTCCTGTGCTTCTGAGTAGAAAATCTCAGATTGTGTCCTGGTGGGATAGAAAAGACTGAAAATTATTCATCTAATGTGGCTACAGTTTCAATCATTTTTATGGTGTTTGTCTTCAGAAGAGTAACACTCTATAAATAAAATCTGGTTTCTTGTCTATTGTCCCAGTGAGTTGTATACAACAGCTACTTCATTTGCAAGAATTTTTTTTTAGTGTTGAATTTAGCAAATGAAACTTGGGCTTGTTCTTTGTAACATTTCTTCCCAGTTACTAAGGTTTTTGAGCAGACAGATCCATTCAACCCATTGTGGACTTGCTTAGAGGTAACTGATTTTGACTTAGCAAGCAGTTCTGGTGGTGACCTAAAAGTTGAAATGAATTCAATTCACTCAGCTAGGTAAGCTTTTCAGAGCTCAGAGGAGCAAAAGGCAAGTGAAAACATTTTATCATTAACATCACAGACAGGACTGGATAGTCACAGGACTGTGGTAATGTTATTCATGTGTAGAAGTGCATCTTCAAGCAGTAAGGATGTAGGTGACAAAACTTAGTTAATTAAAAGTACAGGTTATGCAGCTCAGCAGGTCTCCATTTGACAGCTAATGATTGCTACAGGGATCCTGTTATAAACTAGAAGGGGGACTGCGTTCCCCATAGACGTTTTTGGACATAAATGTACTGTATTGTATCCTAAATCAGACCAATAAACCCTCTCCAAGTTTAGCCTTTGTATCTAAGGTCTTACTATGTTACAAATTGTATATACAGAGTTTATCCATTGACCACTGAATTTTGGTCCACTGGGGGTTGGAATGATCTGTTCTCCATGCTGCTAGCACTCTGTTAGAGGAAGAACAGTTTCAACATGTAAACTAAATGCTGCAATGCCAGAAGCTGCAAATTGACTAGACCTCCTCTCGGAGGAGGTGTAGAGAAACTTCTGTTGTACCAAAGTAGTTTAAACTCAAAAGTGATTGCGGTGTGGCCACCCATGCCACTGTTTCATTGGTAAAGCCAGCTGCTGTCCTGTGTGGTAAGGGGATGCCCATTCTGTGAGCTGCATTACTAAAATCTTCAAATGGCTGAGATCCATAAGATGCCTATCAGTGGAACCAACAAAACTGGCCTCATCAGTCTCACCCAGCCTCATTTCCTCCCATAGCTAGGGATGTTGGTTGCTCAGTGGCCCTTGCAGCAGCACAGAACTCCATACCAAAGTCACAGGTAAAAAAAAAACCGCTTACAATGCCTATAAGTTGGAAGTCACGGATAAGCTGTTAATGTTGCAGTCATGCTTTATCTGGAAAGGGCATCATGTATATCCTTTGCAAGATGTTGCAGTTTAATGACCTGATTCACGATCTCATCCCTAAATAGAAAACTGTAGGTTTGGGGCAATATTAGAAGCAAAGAATGAGTTTTTAAGAGTATGCCTTGGACGTCAATCTTGGGCCCCAACTTCCAAGCCTGGTGAAGAGCAGACTTCAACTTAATAGGGTCAGAGGTGTTATAATTTTCTGTCCTGTCTCTGTAAATAGACAAATTTTGTTGTGGTAATTTTAAGTAATGTAAGTCAGGGTAGGGTTGTTAAAGGAGTATGGATCCTGCAGAAGCCTTTTTCTTTTGTGGCTGGACTTTGAAAAAGTAGGAGGGAACATCCGTGAGGATTCCTCTAGCCTGCAGTGGATACTTTGGGATCAGCATATTCTGGGTTCAGAATCTCTCGCTTCTTCCATATGGGTAACTCCTGCTCCATGCTTCCTGACTGGCCTGAGTTTAGCTGAGCTGACATATGGCACTTCCTCTCTTGCACAAAGGTCTTTTTCCCATTTACAGACCTAAGGGTCAGAAGGAAAGAGGAGTGTAGTGTTCCAAGCATGTGGAATAAAATACTGCTTCTACTTAACGTGTTGCAAGAGTGGCCAGGAGCTACTGAGCAGTGAGATAACAATCCAGGGACCAACTTCTCTCAAGCACTTGCATTTTATTTAACATTTATTTAAATAGTGATACTCTTTGATTGTTAAATTAGCATTAAAGGAGGCTGGATACTGGTTTACAGTCTCTGGAAAGGAGCCACACATCATCAGTGTCATAAATTATGTCCTTTTTTACCAAGATATTGGCTGCCAGCTGAAAGGTTAGAAATAACTTATTTTATTTTCAAATGCAATTTGCAGTTTATCCATGGAGTGAAATGAATGAGCAAAATGGATGCAGCTGTCTTTTAGATTAACCCCACAGCGTCATCAGGCTTGGAGTTCCCAGAGAAGCGCAATGCATTCAGTATTATCCCTACACAACACAAGAGGAAACCCCACCTCTTTGTGGCATCTGAGAGCTAGGGGAGGAGGTACATGTGCTTGTATCTGCAGAAAGCCCAGGTTGTCAACCAGAAGAAAGCAATGGAATAACTCTCAGGACATCAGTTCAACATTAGAGTGATGTGTTTAGGTGATGCATACACAGTTGGATGATATAAGAGGGGGGCATGATTTTTAAACCCTTTTTTAGTGCTGATGAGCAACATAAAATTTTATTTCTCTGGTAAGGTGTGCTGTCTTACTTCAGTCTTTGAGGAAATTTCATCTTTTAAAGAAAAGGCACCTTCTGTTTTGGAAACTGTTGTACCTCATGCAAGTGCCAAAGGTATGAATATATGAAGAACTCCCATGAATTGGAGAGATTATGGCATTTTTTCTATTTATTTTGTATTTAGTTTTTTTCAGTGCAGTTTGTACATTTTTGCAAGTCAGTTTGTCAGGGAAGATGGTAACATAGGAGAGTAAATCTTGAATTAATAGATCCAGTGGCTTAGCATTCATGTCAGGTTACCTAAAGTTATTTTAAAATGATATATAAAATGATTTTTAAAAACAGTGAGCCCCCTAGGTTGTTTAATTTTCAAATCCATCACTCAAGCCGAGACGGTTTACAGTGCATGTGACATAGCAGAAGAAGGATTACTGTACGTGTGAAGCATGAGGACAAAGATTACTGAGGAAATACTAGAGTCAGATGTAGCTGGGAATCATCATTTTGTGCATAGGAGGTGTTATTTATTTACAATATAACTCCCTTTGATTTGACAATGAGACTGGGTCCTACATTGAGCATGCAAGTTAAGTCTGAAGTACAATCTATGTGGCATAGATGCATTTTTTTTATTATTTTTTTTTTGGTCACACAGCTGCATCATTAGTAACAGTGATATTTTATGTGTAGAACTACAGTGGTCGTTTACTTCTCAAAATACTTCCTGTAGCATGTACCTTTTTAATGTTCAAAGAAAACTCATGCAGTATCTGCTGTCTTGATGTCTTGTGACCTGGGAATGGAGCTTATTGTATAAAAACAGCAAGCAGAAACTGGAGCCTTGCAGTGAGAATGTGCAGTTCATTTCAAGTCCAGTTGGATGAATCACTGTTGAAATTTTTTTTCTTATAAGGTCACTTATTGCTGCAGATTTTTAAAGGGAAAATACAAAAACATACAGTCACTCCGGAAACAATTTCCCTGCATGTTAGTGGTATATTCCTTGTGCTCAGGAAATCAATGTCAGTGATGTAATGGGAGTTTCTACATCATACTGGTATGTCATTCACACGAAGAGAGCATCGTGGGAGCTGGTGAGATTGATGTTCTCTCTAAGAATAGCACTGATTATAGAACAGATTTTCCCATATACAGAGCCATTTTTAATTCACTGCCTACTGCAGCTGCCAGCCTGCGGAGATAATTCCTTCTAGCAGAATAGCTCTAGATTATTATAGGGAAATCAAATTTGCATAAAAGCATTTTATCTCTCCCCTTTTTTTCATGTCAAAGTTACCAAACATTCACTGTCAGTTACTTTTTTTGTGTGTAGGAAGAACTTTGTTAGAATTACATCTTAAGTAAATTTTGTTAAGATCTTTCTGACTCTTTGTTGTTTTATGTATTTTACAATGAATACTAAACAACTACAAATAATTATTGTTAGGGAACAAGCAAGATTTTTAAAAAAGAAAAAGAAAACTAAAAACTAAGTGCTGTTTTTGCCCACCTTGAGGAGCCCAAGTAGCTCCATTCATATCTACTTAATTACATGGTCCCTGTGACCTGGGCAAATCTTGCAGGATGGGTCCTGTCCTGGTTTCAGCTGGGATAGAGTTAACTGTCTTCCTAGTAGCTGGTACGGTGCTATGTTTTGAGTTCAGTATGTGAAGAATGTTGATAACACTGATGTTTTCAGTTGTTGCTCAGTAGTGTTTAGACTAATGTCAAGGATTTTTTCAGCTTCTCATGCCCAGCCAGCAAGAAAGCTGGAGGGGCACAAGAAGCTGGCACAGGACACAGCCAGGGCACCTGACCCAAACTGGCCAAGGGTGTATTCCATACCATGGGATGTCCCATCTAATATAGGAACTGGGAAGTGGGGGCGGGGAATCGCCGCTCGGGGACTGGCTGGGTGTCGGTCGGCGGGTGGGGAGCAATTGCCCTGCGCATCATTTGTACATTCCAGTCCTTTTATTACTACTGTTGTCATTTTATTAGTGTTATCATTATCATTATTAGTTTTTTCTTTTCTGTTTTATTAAACCGTTCTTATCTCAACCCACGAGTTTTACTTCTTTTTCCCAATTTTCTCCCCCATCCCACTGGGTGGGGGGGAGTGAGTGAGCAGCTGCGTGGTGCTTAGTTGCTGGCTGGGGTTAAACCACGACAGTCCCTGTGGTTTGAAAGTGTGATGTAGCAAACTATTGATCAAAGTGCTGTGCGAATCTGAGTAGGTATTATCATGTGCTGATGAGGAAGCTGAGGCACAGGTAAGTTAAATGACTTACTTAGGGTTACAAACTGATAGCAGAATAGACTTACTGTCTCTTGAATTGCAAGTGGTTGCCCGTGTGGTTGGACTCCACATCGTTACGTTCTATAGCACTCATTCAAACAGATTTTTGAGGTTCAACAGTGAGAGTAAGTTTGTTGTTTTTTGTGATGATATTTTTAATTCACTTTTATACTTAACATAGCTAAGTGCAGTAGCACTTACAGTACTTACTTAGAGTAGAATCTGTATACAAGCTGCTTTTTCAAAGGTCAAGGAAAATATTGTGGTGAGGTCTTAGGGCAGAGAAAGAAATTTTCCTCCCAGTTTGAAATCTGGGGTTGAAATTTTTCTTAATTTGTCTTTGCTTCAGCCTTGTTCCTAGGTCAGTGGAGTACCATTTAAAAGTATTAATGAATTTTGTCTCCTCCTCTGTTAAGATCTGTAGCGTGACTTGCAGAATTCTAAAACAGTACTGGAGAAGCTATGTGTTTAAAGGGAACACCAAGGCATCATTCATTTGCCTGAACTGAGGTGGCTAATGCCATTTGATACACTCTATGACAGCCTCTATCTGCTAGTCCAGAAGGTTGCAGGCGTCCCATAGATACTGTGTTGGATCCAGCCTTGCATAGACGCTATCAGATACCTTTGCTTAGGCAACTGAACGGAGATTCCAGATTGACTGCGGAGCTAAATATTTTTTAAAAAAGCAAACCTAGCAGCAAGAATGTGGCCTAACACGCTGACCACTAAGGTAAGATTGTGGCTTATATCTGCGTGAAAGCAGTCAGAAGACCATTCAGTACATTAGGCTAGTTTCAGATTCAGAATTTGCTGCCTTATTCCTTTGAAAACTCTCCGAAGAGGAATGGTAGGTATGAATATGCAGTTAGACCCTGGCCACAACTGGGAATTGCTTGGTATGACAGAGCAGAGAGGCTGCATGGGAATTAATTTCTGTGCTTTACATCGTTGAGTCCGGTCCTTAGGTAGATTTGAGGCATCTGGAGCTTAAGCCTACCTGGCAATGGCCCAGTGGGACCTTCTACCAATTAAAAGCAGCTGAAGTGCTGAATGCTCCAGGAAGGTCCTCTGTGATCTCCTAGCACATGCTCTGTAGGAGGTCTCAGTGGTTTGGGTTGGAGTGGCCAGGAGTGAAATGAATATTTATGTTGATAGTTATGAGATCATGAACTATTACACAGGAACAATTAATTAGTGACCTCCATGTCTCTTCTGGCTTCATTGATTTCAGTAGATGGGGCTTGTAGAGGTCTTGGCTACTCTGTGCACTATCAGCAGTAGAAATTATGGTTTCCCTTAACAGTGTGCAGAGTTATATTTTTCCCAGGAACTGTGATAGCCTGCTTAAGTACTGTGCTCCCTCCGCTATCAGCTGCTAACGCAGAGTTTATGGTTGTAACAGGCAAAATGACTTTGGAGGATTGTGCTGTAACCTGATAGTTTTTCCCCTACCCTCAGCGTTATAACATGATTTGGTCTTGCCTGTGGACGGAAGTAAATCATATTTTACCCTTGCTGCTAAATTGTATTATGGCCCTGACCTTTATAGGTGAGACAAAACTGCATTATAATGTGGTTATAGGACTGCTGTGTTATACAGGGAAAACATGGTTATCTGAGGGTCTCGTGGGAGTGTCCTAAACCAGAAGATAATCAGGAGTTTGGATAACCAGGAATTTCAGCCTCACAGATACATTATGCTAGATCAAAGCTTCACTGCTGAAGCTGGGGACAAATGTGAGTCCAGTAAATATGCATTAAAATGTAACATAATATTCAATGTGATGAAATGCATGAGTGGAGCAGGCCCTCAGCTGCTGTGAGTTGTCATGACACTGAAGTGAAGCTATGACATCTAACACCATCTGGGATCTTCCTGTCTTCCCAGATTGGCCCTCCAGTGTGTTTTTCCTAGTATGACTCCTTCTAAAAATAGAAAAATTAGAAAAGTCAGGCCAACAGGCAATATAAGGTCCCATTAGACAGAAAAATGGAGGTAAAAAAAGTCCTGCTAACAACAGTTGGGCTGGGTACATGATTGTAGCATGTTAGTTGAAATGCTGGTTTTGTATGCCATGGTTTCAAGCAATGCAGTAGAGAAAATGTATACCACTGCAAATTCCCTGAAGATCATAGCTGATACGTGGTACTTCCTTCTGAATCACCCGTTCTGTTGATTCTGTCTGAAAGGGTGGTCATGGGTGCCTTGCAGAGACTGGAGGTGCCTGCACTGGCTGCCTCCATATAGGAGCACTGCATGCAGACACTTCTCTGACCAGCCTTGGTGACCCCTCGTCACAAGAAACGCAGTCGGTGGGAGGCAGCGTGGGGGCTGGACTGGGAACACAGGTCTGTCCTATCCTACTTCTCTGATTTTCTCCAAGAGTCTGACTGAAACCGTCAAATCCAGGTGCGCACCTCCAGACCCTGATAATTCACACCTAAAGATCGGTTTACCTTGAGCATTTCTTGCACCTTGTATCTAAGGGTGAGCCTTCACTTTATATGATACGGAGTTGTGTGAAGCACTCTTCAGGATGTTGTGATGATTGCTTACCTGATGTATTCGAGTTACTAAATGACGTCTAAAATTAATTGGAATGCTCACAGGATCTTCAGGGATAAGGGTTTAACAGCGTGCAGACCTTAAACTGTTTTGCACAGTTGTGCCTTACAGAAAGGATGTGTAATGTTATCAAATATCTTCATGTTCCTTTTAGAGACAGCTTCTGTCTTCCTGCAGCATAAGCCTCACAGTGGGGACCGCCATCCTTCAGTCTTTTAAGGATTGCATGTCACTGGATGCATGTAAAAGTGTGTGTATATGTGTGTGAGTGTGTGTTTAGCTGTATGTGTGTGTGTATATAGAGAGAGAAAGAGAGAGAATTTTTTTTTTGTGTGTATACATATAGTACTATTTATATAGTACAATTGCATTTCAGATTTTACTTTAAAAAGAAAAGAAGTAATTATTTATGCCAAGGAATTCTCTTGCTCAGCCCTCACCACTATGACCATTTCTACTCTGATGGGTTTCCCATTCACTGGAGCTGAGTATACAAGTGGATGAAAAGGTGATTTCATGGGCCCACAAAGGAAGTGTATTTCATTTTTAGTGTATGCTAAGGATTGGACATTGGTATCCAGTTCTGGCTTTCTCCTTCATAACAAAGAGGGATGGAGGCATTTTGCTAACACTGAAGTTTAGTTTCTGCGGAACCTTGGCAGTGTGTGAGGCGACGGAGCATCAGATTCTTGGGCAGTATTTTTTGTTGATGTGAATGAGGCCACCCTGGGTTACAGAGCATCTAGCTCTGTAAATCCTTTGAACTTAAAATTTGCTACATCAAGCGTTTTCTGTTGCTTCATCTCATAAGTCATAAGAAATACTACTATGATTTTTTTCTCCTAACATTTGAAGCCCAAAATACAAACTCATCTTTCACTCCGAAACTATACCAGGCAGGCGACCATGTGATTGAAATATAAAACAATATCGTGCAATCAGAATAAATTTTGTATGGACCAGTCAGCCCCCTCATCACGTTGTCTAGCATAATGGAGCCTACAGTCATATGACTACAATTTTGATATGATTCTGGCAGGCATCGAAATTTATTATGTCAAAGTTGTTAAAAGAAAAAATGGTGTAAGGGAGCATAATTAGTGACTGCCTTTCTGCAGACTGTATTAGCTTGCATATGATCATTAACTGTAAATAAAAAAATAGGTTTTGATGGATTTTATTAAGAAAAGACTGACTTTCATTTGGGCTTTTACTATGTTGTATACATGACAGTCTTGACAACTGTGTACCAATCGTTATGTTCTTACGACAATCAGGTAAGAGGCTGATCAACTGAAGACAAATTAAGGGTATAATAATGTTGCTTGTCAAGGTATTGCTAACTAAATAAGACCTGGCTTGCAATTTATCTGGTATATTTATATTAGGTGGGAATTACACTTAGAGATTTGTATAATTGACTTGCTTTGCAGTTTTTTTAAAAAAATAGATTAAGTTTTAAATTATGTGTTATTTGCCGTAAATAACAATGATTAGTTTGGTTCAGGCATAGGATGAGGGAACCAACAAACTGGAACAAGAACCCTGTCAGATGAGCAGCACCATCATCCTTTACAGTTTATGTTAGCAGTTAAATTAGAAGTTTGTTTTTTTTCCCAATAGAGAGTTCCTCTTCTCTGGGTTTCCAGTAGAGAGTTGGTGAGTTCATAGTGATGTATGTTTAAGCTTGCCATTATCAGCAGTGTACTGAAGCAGCTGTACAACACATGATGTTCTTCTGCATAAACATTTTGCAGGGAAAGTTACAGAAGCATCCAGAGCCATTCATGAGGAAGCTAACCTTAGACTAAAGTAAAAGAAGGGTAGAAGTGTTTTTTTATTGATGATGCACTAACCCGTTGGGTTTAGAACTGTGCCTTCTGGTTGACTACTTGCTTTATTTGAAGCCCAAAAGATGAAACTCACTGACCAAACATAATGGTAATCTAGCAGTGAGAAAAACGATGTCGTGGTTTAACCCCAGCCAGCAACTAAGCACCACGCAGCCGCTCACTGCCTGCTCCCTCCCCCCCTGCAGTGGGATGGGGAGGAGAATCAGGGAAAAAAGTAAAACTTGTGGGTTAAGATAAGAACAGTTTAATAGCTAAAATAATAATAAAATATAATACCAATAATAATTGTAATGAAAAGGAATATAACAAAAAGAGAGGGAAATAAAACCCAAGAAAAGACAAGTGATGCCCAATGCAGTTGCTCACCACCCGCTGACCGATGCCTGAGCAGCGATCCGCCTGGCCAACTTCCTCCAGTTTATATACTAAGTATGATGTTCTGTGGTATGGAATATCGCTTTGGCTACTTCGAGTCAGCTGTCCTGGCTAAGCTCCCTCCCTGCTTGCTGGCAGAGCATGGGAAACTGAAAAATCCTTAACTTACGATAAGCTCTACTTAACACATTGGTGTTTTAGTTGTTGCTATCAACATTATTCTCACACTGAATCCAAAGCACACTGTACCAGCTACTAGGAAGAAAATTAACTCTATCCCAGCTGAAACCAGGACAGAGGAATAAAATACATGGAGGTTTTATCCTTCAGCACTTCCGTTATCCTTGTTGGAGTTTTAGCCAAGGAGCTTTGCACAATCTGAACAGGCATCAGTGTTGGAAGAAAGTATATGGAATTAGAACAGCGGATGTGTTTTTTTTGGAGAGGAGTCAACTTCTGTTGCAGGTGTAAGTTTTGAAAAATATAAATAAGAAGCAGACTCCGTGTAACAGTACCATCAATTAAGTTGGTTTAATAGCATTTCAACTTGTTGTTAATAAAGCAAACATTTACTAATCTTATCTCTTGTAAGCAGGAAGGAAGTTAAAGTGCACAGTAATGCACATTGCTGTCAGGAAAAGTGGTTTATAATATCATATGATATAATTTGCAGTGAAGCAAAACCAGCAAATGGCTATCTGGGAGCACTCTATCCTCTTGATTTAACTTCTTCCCCTCCCTTCCCCCTTGGTAGTTGTTGTTGTTCATTTCCCTAGTTTCATGCATCCTTAGCATCTCCTGCTGTAATCTGCTTGGATATCAACAGCTTGGCTGTGCAAAGATCATACTACTGGAGAATGGATGAGATGAGGGATACATGGTGTGAAATCTCCTTCCCTCAGGTTTTTTCTTTGTCTTCTCCCTGGATTGAGCTACTTTGAGGAGCAATCAGTGTGGTTGTTTAATGGTACTCCAAGGAATGCTCTGGTATCAACAAGACTGACAAATAATGGTCTGAGGAGTGAGGGCACTTGCTGAAAAATATAATTTGTCTGTCATTTTTAAAAAGGTGAATATTACTGATTGATAAGGAAACAAACATTTATTTTCTGGTCTCACGTGGCTGATTTTTCCCCTTTTGCCCTTGAATCTTCTTGTACCATTCTCAGTACTACCCAGTGAGAGGAAGGCTCTTCTTTGCTTGTAAGAGAAGCCTAAATCTTGACTAAATGTAGGTTCTTAAGACCACGTTAAGCTTCCTAAATAAGCAAACTTCCTGGAACTGTTACATGCTTGGCACTTTACAAGTCAGCCTGCTGATATTTAAATATACCTAACTTTGGGCTTCTGTTAAAAATAATAGCCAAGATTGTGTGGGAGGAGTTTGGAGTGCCAGAGTCGCAATTGCTGCAGTGTCCCGCTGCTGTTGTGTTGAAGAGATTGAATTGCTGATTAATTCCATAGTTTTGCATGCAATACTGATTTCTGAAAACACTCCCCACCTCCTTTGTCTGGAAACGATCCCATAGTCTGCTGACATTTGAAAGAATATACAGCTTATCTGTTGTGAAGTCCACTGAAAAATAATTTACTATTCACATGTTAAATATAGGGGCAGTTGGTCTTTTTATACTACTGCAATAATTCTGTGAGGAAAATTTCAATGATGAAAATGAAAAAAGTTAAAATAGTCATAATTTACTGCTTTAGTCTGCAGGGCAGCTGTTTTCTGCCTCTATCTGTATTCTAATAAGTCTTTTAAATGAAGAGATTTATGAGATTATTTTAATTTTGATGTCTTTTTAATGCTTCATGCATTTTAAATACAACCTTTTAATAGTTTTTGAGATTGAAGAATTTAATTTTATTTTATACTGCAGAAATAAATGTATTCTCAGGAGACTGCACCATTATTACAGCTTTTTCTTTTTCTTTTTTTTTCTTTTTTTTTTTTAAATCCAACATATCTGGCATATACAACTGTAGTAGCAACCAGCAATGCTACACTTAGCATCACATGCAAGGCATCATTAGAGTTTGAGAGACAATCTGGCTAGTAAGGATACTTAAAAGAAAAACCAACAAAACTCTGCTTGCTGTGGGCAATAACCTTCTGTTGATAGAGTTGCACAGAAAACTTGTGCTGTAAAGGTAAGATTCAGATTATTCTGAATGCAGCAAAATAGGTGTGGTCCTGCTGTGTAAGGTACCTCTGCATCCCTACTGTCTGCTTCTGCAGCAAGTGTGTTGAGGGCAAGCCCCGGAGCATGCTGCATGGGTCTGTAATGGAACAGCCCCAGCCAGCTGCCTCGTGTGATCTCTCAGGTATACAGCTGTGCAGAGGTCTGATTCTTTCTTAACAACTCATATAAAACTCCTGCAAAATCTTGGTGCCTTGTGCTTTTGCTTTGGTTGCAAGTTGTTAATAGCAGGCATATATTTTATTTAAGAGCAGAAGAAAATGGACAAAAGGCTTTAACCAAGTAGAAGGAGTGGCAGACTCTCACCTAATTTTAGCCATCCGAAAATGAAGTATTTAGCTAGTTGTAGATCTTTTCAGAGCTTAGGTAATGGGCCTTGCTTGGAAGGCCATGGTGCATGTTTTAAATGTGGTTGGGAAATGTAAAGCGGATGAAGACTGGCAGCAAGAAGAGAGTGACAGGTAACACAGAGGCTGGCAGGGCACACAAACAGTGCAGCTCTCAGTAGCAGGACTCTGCTGCTGACTAGCTAGTCCTACCTCTGCACTGGTAAAAGCAGTAGCAGAAGTGGTGCGCTGCAGCTGGGACCTGTTCCAGTAGTCCTGAGCATTACAGTGGCTGGCATGTCTAATTATTCTGTATTAAAAACCAGCTTTGTAACAGTGTTTGAGAAGATGTGGCCTGTGCTCTCCAGGCTCCATCAATTGTTTGCTTCAGAGAGCATGGGACGTCGCTTAGCTCCATGCTGATCCCATGCTTAGCTAACCTCTTTGTGGGTACCTGGGAAACATGTGAAGGCAACACTTGGAGCCGCCGCTGGTGTAGTGACTCACATGAATGCTGTTAAGTCGGCCATAAGCGCTGCTCTCTCATCTTCCTAAAACACTTTGGTTGAGATTCGTCAAGGTCCAAGCTGTTAGGCACATGAGGGATCAGGGAAGAACCCTAAGTATTCTGACAGAACATCTTCCAAATTGTACTTCCTACCTTGCGTTTCAGCAAAGCTTGAAATGGTCTTAAACAAGTGATTGGGATGTTCCCAAACAGTGTGAGAATCTCATCGGTTCTTAAAGTGGTGAGGCCACACCTGGAGTACTGTGTCCAGTTCTGAGCTCTCCAGTAGAAGAGAAACATGGACATAATGAAGAGAGTCCAGTAAAGGGCCACAAAGATTGTTAAGGGACTGGAGCATCTCTCCTACAAGGAAAGGCTGAGAGAGCTGGGACTGTTCAGCCTGGAGAAGAGAAGGCTCAGGGGACTCTCATCAGTGTATATCAGTACCTGAAGAGAGGGTATGAAGAGGATGAAGCCAGGCTCTTTTCAGTGCTGCCCACTGACAGGACTAGAGGTAACAGGCACCATCACACACAAGCCCTCTGAATGTCAGGAAACACTGTTTCACTGTGTGGGTGACCGAACACTGGCACAGGTTTCCCAGGGCGGCTGTGGAGTCTCCATCCTCGGAGATATTCAAAAGCTGTCTGGACGTGGTCCTGGGCAACTGGCCCTAGGTGGCCCTGCTTGAGCAGGTGGGGGTGGGACCAGATGACCTCTGGAGATCCCTTCCAACCTCAACCATTCTGTGAATTTTTACTCTAACTAATTTGCATAAGACAGTCATTTCACAGAGGAAGTTAAAGACAAAATATTTAATTGAATGACTTATATGGACTTGAATTAAAATATTTTGGGAGGAAACACAAACACTAGGATTGGAATGTAAAGCCAAGAAGATGGAGTGAGCAAAGCAAAGAAGATGTTGTTCAAGGAGAGCATTGGTTGAGAACTTAGGAGATCCATTGGGATTTAATAAATAGACTCCATCAAATTCAGGAAATGGTCTGAACTGCAAATGTTAGAAACTCTCAGAGGAAGGGAGGAAAGGCCATATATTCTTCCAAAGGGCACCCACATCTGGCCACTGTTGGAAATAAGATTAGATAGACACTTCGCCTGAAGTAATAGACTGGTCTTCTGTGTCATTCCTATGAGTAGTCTCGTCACTGTAAGGTGGCTATTAGGTTGTTAAATCAATACTGTGCAAGGTTAGAAGAGTAAAGATCAGCAATGGGAACTCGTATTTGGATGAGTAAAATCTGAGAGAAAGATGTATTTATTCTGTGGTCATGTTACAGAAATGGAAATTTCTGCATGACTAGGTGCTAACAGCAGCTGGACGTCCAGCTTCACATGCATCTGCCCTGTGACAGCAGTTACTTGGATCAATTAGTGACAACAAATACACAAATAATTATGTTTTTATCATGAAATACAACTGCTAAGTCACTCAGTCAACTGAATGTCCCTTTTTTGGTACTAATTCCTCTGTTGCAGTATTCCAGGCTTCTGAGATTTCTAGAAGGTTAAAATATAAGGCTTGGAAAAAGTAATCTGTAATTATCAGAGAAGGAAAAAAATAGGAAGTGAGTAAAAGCAGGCGAGAGCCAGTATCTATCTTTCCAGCTGGTTCTACTTATTTTGAGCATTTCTGCCTTGATCTGCCTCGTGTTAGTCAGGCTAAAGCAACAATATTTGCTGTGCATGCATGTGAGATTTCAACTACCACACTTTAGGTTTGTAATTAAGAAATTAATTAAAATACTATACAGTTTACTGCACAGTCTATCAAGAGAAGGGCAGTTTACAAGATTTTCCATGTGTGTGCTATAAATTCAGTGCTACAGATATACAGAATCATATTCACACTGACATTAAAAGTTATCCTCCTCCTGCAGAGGAGTATCATGAAAAATTATTGTGAAGGACTGGTTATAAAGTAATTGTCTCAGCAGAAACCTAACCAGTAAGAATTTTAACACTGAAAGACTAACATGGAATCCGAAGTGAGAGGAGGAAAGAGAAAGAGATGTAGAAAACCAAACCAACCAACCAACCAAAAAACCCCCCAAAACTTCTGAATTTGCCTGCAGTTTCATGAGCTGCTGTCAACTTTCTGTTGATTTCCGTTTAATAGCAATATGTCAGAATTCAAAAGTACAAGTCTGAAAGCACAGTTTTGTAGCATTACCAGATCCAGTGATACCATTACCAGTTATGTGATGTGATTCCAGCAATTTCAGTATCCACTGAATTGAGCTTAACTTAGCTGAAGACACTGAAAAAGACACCCTTTTCCAGATTTTAGGTTGAGACTGATTTCACTTTCAGTAAAATTGTGGATTTCCTCTTTTTATGTGTTACCAGGCAAGTAAAAGAGAAGTACTTGAGGTAATACTGCTTATTAAAAAAGTGCCTCATAATGTTTAAGGTGAATTTTTTGAAAATGTGCATGAAAATATTGGCATAGAACTCCTCACTTCCCATCTTTCCGGTGATGAAGATAAGAAAAAAAGGAGTAAAAAGGAGATTTGTGGAAAAAACCCCCACCTAGTACAGAATGGTATTAGCAAAACTTTTCTCTCAGTTACACTATTAAAAATGCCAGGTGTTACGTGTCTTGAGAGGTATTGCTGGAAGTGATGCAGCAAAGGCCATAGAAAAAGCGAAACAAGGTAGTACTGGTAGGAAGATTTAAAAACAGAAAGTGTGGCAGACAAAATCAAACATTTTCATCCTGTATCTGCTTGTTATCAACAGGAATTGAATTAAATTTTTCAGCATAGCGAATTATTGATCTCTTTTTCAAGGAAGTCTCATCAAAGTGGTGAAGCTTTTGCAGATTTCTCAAGAAACGCTAAGCAGTCAATATGAATTGGGATAATCACTTAAAATACGAGGTGGCTTTTACCTTCCCGCTGTATCTCAGTAGCAATACAGTTAAGTTGAGCAACGCCAGTCAGTGTGGACTGTCCTGCAGAGTGCACTGGAGGAAGCTGTTTGTTATAGGAAGGGCACTGGTGTTAAACTGAAATCTGCCATCTGTGTACACAATCAATTACTGAATCAAGTTAACGCTTTTTTGTGAATTATAGCAGTATACTATGGGGCAGATTTTACATTCTCAGTGACACCATGTTGCAACCAAAAAGCCCTCTCTGACTCCCCGAAAATGCCCCCTAGGCTGTTTGGGAATTGTGCTACTTTTATACTGTTGCATAAAATATCTTAAAACGGTCAGGCAGATTGTAACACCCGAGTGGGGGATTCTCTACCTGCTGGCATATATAAACTAGTCTGTCTTTGTTGAAGTGACATTGATATATAACTTGTGTAAGAGGGGAGTTGAGAGTTCCTTCAAAGAGGACGTTCCGGTGGATACTAGAGCACAGCCAGATGCCAGAGTTGGTTGTTTTATTTGATTGTTCTTTATTTCTACTTGAATATTGAGCTTTTACTGTTCCAGAGCCTATATGCTCACTGTTAGAGTTCCCTTCCATTCACTACCATGATTTCTGTTAATATTAAGGGATACATGGAAAGGAAAGAAACAATAAAATGTAAGATTGGATGCATTAGCTTAGACTGCATAGAGAGTTGGGGGAAATAGGAATTGTGTGGAATGTTGCATTTTTGGGTCCAGAACTATTGCTCCTTCTCTCGTAGGAGCAGGCATAGGAGAGGTGGCTTGTAGATGGAATCTTGTTTCTTTTCATTAAATGCTAGGAGATGCAAACTGGCTCAAGTATCTTCATCGGCCCTTAGAACCTGAGGGGAAGTAAGGAGGAAGGACATTATGGCTCACACTGCTTCTGATGCATGGTTCTTACTGCGACAATGCCTTGATTGCTGAAGACTGCATATGATTTATCATTATATTCATGTATGAAATGTGTAATGCAGCGAATGGTAGAGTACTGTGTGTTTTCTGCAACTTGCAAAGCCCTAAGTGGCTTTGTACCTGCCTGCTTCAAGAAACTGCCTTTCCTCCTCTGTCTCACTATCAGTTTGGATCAGTAGGACCTTTGGCTTGCTGTGAAAGGAAGAAAGTCCAAATGACAAAGTGATCTTTCAAGAGTCTCTTTATTTTGGAATATTTTTGCCTACCACCAGGGCTCAGGTGGTTGCTCATTAAGTGGCAAAAGAGATAGAAGTTGTCAGGGCCCATTCACTGTGTATCTCCCACCATGAATAAGATTCAAAGACTCCCCTTTGGGTTTGATGAATTTCTTTTTGGAGCTTTTGTAAGGCTAAAATACTTCCAAGCAAATTAAATTCCACCCTAGATGATGAAATATAAATGAACACATTGAGCATCAGAAACTTGATAGCTATTTGTGAAACAGTTGAGGAGCCTTTGTTAAGTACTACGCTCTCCACTACGTTACGAGACGTATTTATTTCATGTGCATTTAATAATGTAGTAAAGATGATGCCTGAAACACTGAAGTACAATGAGGAATTACTAGTTTTCTGCAAGCAAGGTAAAGGCACTATGTATGACTGTCCCAGAGGATATGCAAGATACAGAAAATGAAATGAAATAAATAAAAAGTGGCAGATGACTGGTTTCTGGATATTGCTAGGTGAATTTATTAATTACTAATAGAGCACCAAGCCATGAATTACTCAGTCATTGCCATTGTTTCAATTTTATGACTTTCCTCTTAAATACAGATTTGTTAGGAAGGAATCAAATGTCACTGGGCAGTGAATTATACAGAAACAAATTTATGCGTGTGAATGCTGATTTCCCGTAATAAGTTATGACTTTAAAAGGACACCGGCAAGGTATTTTTCATAGTTTCAGCATGACTTTTCTTTGCTGTTGTCTATGATAACCCCTTGTGCTCTGGATAAGGAAAGCTGTCATATACATTTCTTCTTTTTGTTTGATCATGTGTGAAAGAAGTTTGTCATTGTAGGTTTTTATACCTAAAGTTCTTATATTTCAGTAAAATAGCAATAAAATAGTTTGCTTTAAAATATTTATGTTAGAACTACCTGCATATGTAACCAGATATAACTACCTTCTAGTCACCTTAAGCATGTGCTATCTTTGGGAAAGGCTTACCTTGGAAACCTCAGCGTATTGGTCTTAAACACCATCTTGCTATAATCATGGAGCTGGCTAGATGATGTCTGGCCTGTCAAAATGAGTTTCACGCTCTGATGGGCGTTGTGAAGTGGTTCTTGTGCTTGTGGGTTCTTACCTTGTATTCCACGTTTGATCACTAAAACATAGTTTGTAATGGTTTAAAACATAAACTAACGAAGAAACCCAAGAAACAGCTTGTAGCTCCAAGAACTGACATGTATATGAAAATACCTCCAGCCCCTTTGGTTTCATGTGGAAGGTCACTCTTACTTTACTATGTTGAGAGTAAAATAAAGCTAAGAGTCTAAAATAAATTTTCTGGATTAGTCTTGGCAGCTTTTTCAAACAATAAATGGATAAGTGTGTCTTAACGGGGCTGAGCATGGTAAAAATGGGAACTAGGTACATCTTCAAAATTTTTTTTGGAACTGTGTGCACAAAACTGTGTCATAGGTCTTGGTGTGCTGCTCTTTGTGTTTCTAATAAGGGTTTTCATCTGAGCATGATACTGTGTTGGTTGCTTAATATGCAATGTCATAAAATGCAAGATTTTCGTTTTGATTTAGTTTTTCATGCTGTGACCAGGAGCTTAAAATGTAAAGCATTTGTAAATGTAAAGAAAGGAATTTCTTCTTTGTTCTTTCTGTGTCTGTTTAGTTTGCTATTTATGCTCTTCAGATGTTCATAGCCGTTTTAACATCATTCATAATGCCTACTTCAGTCCTTGCCTCACTGAACTAAATGTAACCAACTCTTGTTGGTTTTCCCTTTATATTTCATACCGTAATGCCAAAATTAGGGTAGAGTGTGTTCTTCCCTATACTGTCCCAGTCGGGCTGGGAGAACTGTCTGCCCTGCCATCAGTCTATTCTGTTCTTGCAGCAAAAAGTGTGTTACAAATCCCGGCCTCCCTTGTGCCAGGCTGTACCGGGGTAGCCACAGGGAGACCCCTGAACTGATGAGCTGTGAGTTGTTGCCAAGAAGCGCAGTGCATCTCCGGAAACAGGCGGATATTAAAGGCCAAATTTGTAAAGGCGTGAGGCACCTATGAGAGCTTCTAGGCACCTCACAGGAGTTGAGAGAAAGGGCTTACGGTTCCTAAGATACCTAAATAGATAGGGCCTGTCTGTAAGGTGCTGTCTCCACATCTTTCATGGCCCAAATCAGAGCCAGGTATGTGACAGAGAGCCGGAGTGTACCTCTCCCCAGCATCTGTCTGAAACTGGAGTGCTGTGGGATTCACTCCTTCAGTAGAACTAATGTGTCGTTATAAATTTGTGTATTTAAATGAATGAATACTATGTATTGGGGGGTCCCAGTTGTGTGGGGAACATGAACAGCTTGGAGATTAATAGGGCTGAACTTTGGGAAATACGACTAGTAAATAAATTTTTGTATGAGGGAGACATAAAACACCAGGTGGGGTCCATTACATTAGGGTTTTTGCAAATGCTTAACAAGGCTGGCTGCTTTACCTTATCTCACCATTTCCTTTCCTTGGATCTTTTCAAGTGGACTGAATTACAGTATTACTGGGATTGCCACTGTGGTCCAGGCAAGCTGTTTTTCAGCAGCTGTATATGGCATTTCTCCAAGCTAATTTTGGGATGGAGAAATTCCCTTTCCAGCAGTCAGTTCTTTTTCCATGATCAGCTGAAAAGCTGATGAGAAAAGGAGAGCCAGTAGGTATGGAGAATAGGCAGTAGCACCACCTATATAGAAGAGCACAGGAGTAACATAGCAACATGCAGCTCCCGGAGAAGACATGAATAAAGGTTTACAGGAATGACATTGTAGAAACGTATGCCTTTCAAGATTACTTCAGTGCTTAAAACCTTTTTTATGTAGCACTTTGGGCCTAAGCGTAACTTTTTTTTCTTAAGCAAATTGCATCTGAAATGCCATGCAAACAGAAGGTTACAGTGCAGTAACTCACTGTGGAAAGGTGTGGTGTAATTACAGGATTGCCTTCACAGGTGTGCTGGTTTTGGCTAGGATAGAGTTAATTTTCTTCACAGTAGCTGGTATGGGGCTATGTTTTGGATTTGTCCTGAAAACAGTGTTGATGATAATACAGGGATGTTTTCGTTACTGCTGAGCAGTGCTCACACAGAGTCCAGGCCTGTTCTGCTTCTCAACCCCCCACCAGGGAGCAGGCGGGGGGGGCACGAGGAGTTGGGAGGGGACACAGCCAGGACAGCTGACCCCAACTGACCACAGGGATATCCCACGCCATATGACGTCATGCTCAGCAATAAAAGCTGGGGGAAGAAGAAGGAAGGGGGGACGTTCGGAGTGATGGCGTTTGTCTTCCCAAGTCACCATTACGCGTGGTGAAGCCCTGCTTTCCTGGAGATGGCTGAACACCTGCCTGCCAACGGCAAGTAAGGAATTAATTCCTTGTTTTGCTTTGCTTGTGTGCGTGGCTTTTGCTTTACTCATTAACCTGTCTATCTCAACCCACAAGTTTTCTTACTTTTACCTTTCCAATTCTCTCCCCCGTCCCACCGGGCGGGGGGGGGAGTGAGCAAGTGGCTGCATGGTGCTTAGTTGTTGGCTGGGGTTAAACCACAACAACAGGCTATGTTGTCTGTGTTAGAAATAATCTGCCAGTCTTTCCATTGCACGCCACCTGTTGATCTGTCCTGCACTGTGTGAAACTGCTGTAGACAATCTACTGGATGCTTTGAAAACATGTTTAATCTTGAGGGTTTTTTCTGGTTTAAAGAAGGTGGATGTGTTCTGAAGACTTTGCTATTTGAAGCTTTATCTTATAAAAAAATAATGTCTAGCCAAGTCAGTTTTTTAAATCACTGTTAGTCATCCCAGTGATTACATAAGGAACCCTGTAGGAACATTTCACATACCATCAGCCCTTGGCACAGGAATAACAATGAGGGTGAAGTATTAAAAACTGTGTACTCACAAAGACAAACATGGCTGGATTGTTACATAGAGAGATCATCTCAGTATTTGCTGTTGAATATATCTTTACATTAATTCAGCTCATTTCTGAGACAACACACTGGAAGAAAACATAATTTGAATTAATTATTTGCGCATATGGCATATGCCTGATGTCAGCTAATGCTGCATTAAGAATAGACATGCTGGGCACACATTAAATAATAGAGTAAATATTTGTATTGTTTATGATAAACTGCAGATCTTTGTTTGTGCCTCAGTAAACATTCCCATTGGGCTTATTTACTGTGATTCATATAGTGCAATATGTTAAGTGTTATAAAAAGTGTGTGTTTAAATCTAAATTCTACTGCAAGGCCTCACTGTATTTTCAGAGCAATTGACGGATTAGTAACACTTTAAAATAACATTGAAATCATTATGGCACCTTATTATTATATGGAATGTTTTGTTAGCATTAATCACAAAAGTTCATTTTGTGTCAGAAATGCTTCTATAGAAGCTCCATTGTAATCTAACTGTAATGAAACATACATTTGTCTCAATGTGTTTTGAAATATTTATGTCAAGTGATTATTTTAGGAAAGAGAATTAGATGCCCTAAAGTTGTGCAGCAATTGAAGAAAGAAGGATTGTAAAAAAACCCCTCACAACAAAAAAACCCAAAAAACCAAACCCAGCAAAACACCCCCCAAAAAATAAATGCCAAGATCAAGGACCCTCCATAAGAAATTTAGGCACAAACCCTTACCTTGGTGAACATAAAAATGTATAAGAACAAATTTTCTAGTTTTAGAGGATGGGACAAGGCAAGAGTAGAAGAAATCCAGAAAGTCAGTTAAATCTGGGGGGAAGTCTTAAGTTGAGCTTTACATTTGCTACTGCAGTTGATTTCTTAAGGATGTCTAATACCAGAATGGAGAGGCTTGAACCATATAGGGTGGCATGTGTTTTTTACATTTTGTTTGCCGCAGCTGTAAAGGATTATTCTAAGGTGTGATTTAGGTGAGCTTTCCAGCCTTGGCAAGGTTGACACCATTGTCAGGTGCATCCTTTGGTGGATGTCCTGCATATGTTGTGGCTGATCTCTATATGCTTGTGAAGTCTGATGTGCTGGACTTAGAAGATGCTCAGGTTGACACGCTGTCCCATCTGAGATAGGTCTGATTTGTTGTGTAGAGTTGCTCTATACAGGGAAAGTAGCCATTTGTCGAGGATTTCCCAAGCTACCAGACATCCAGAAATCTGGTGAATGACCAAAACTGAAAGGAAGTAAGTTATTACTAAAGGCAAGTGTCTTTTCCTCACATTGGTAAGCCAGGTAGGTGTGCTGAATGGAGTTGATTGGTAGGGATGGTGCACACTCTCTGATCTGCCTCTCCAAGTGTTCTTCCTCAGCTGGATGAGCGCGTACAGCAGAGGGCCAGCATACCACCGTGTGTTATCTTTATTGAGGGTGGCTCACGGGAAAAGAAGCAGAGGAATCCAGGAGAGGCCTTTAGTTTTTAGGGAAAGAGGGGGTGGGATATTTGGCTACAGGATAAATAGGTGCCTGTATTCACACCTCTTGGCCCCCCGAAGATCATGATACTGTGTGTGTGAATGTTCATGTGTGAACTTGGGTATAATCATGCCTTCATTACTCCCTCTTATTTTTGCACTCATGCTTTCAAATGTGTAATACCTTGAAATATGTTTATCGGAAAATGCTGCCTGGCAGAACATGTGTCTGCATGTGTCTAGATACTGAAACAAAATAGCAGAAATGACAATTCCCAATATCTGGATAACTGTTGAAACAGAAGAGAAATAAATCCAGCAGTATCATTTACATATTAAGAAAAGAACAGGTGTTATGAAAAGGCTTTAAATAGGAGCAGTGCTATGATAAACCTGACTGCAGACTCTGCAGTCCAGCCTTGTAAGTCATTTGTAGGAGCAGTATAACGGTTGAGAGAATGCATGGTAGAACTGAGGTCCTAAAATGTACAGATGAATGCAGGCTTCCCCTTTTCCATAACTGGGTCCCCCTTTTTCCCAGGCTGATACTCTTAGTATATTAACATCAGTATCATCACATGTGCCTGAGATCCCTCACATTCCCAAAGAGCAGTATAGCCATTAGACTTCCAGTTAATACAGATAACAAAAGGTCCCTGATAAGTAGTTTGGTTTTCACTTTACAGGCAGAATGAGGAGAGGTGTAAGGAGAGGTTAGTGATATTTACTGCTAATTCGGATATGCTGCAGTGAGAAAGACTTCTGCATTCAAGAGACAATTAAACTACAATGGCCAAGGTGGACTGTTAATTGTTCCACCTTCCCACGGGGTTTTGAGTCTGTGTTCAAGATCCACAGCACACGTTTGGCAAGGCAGACGTAGTTCTAAACCACCTCTGCGCTCTCTGAATTTTGGAAGAAGTGGTCACTGTTGCAGTATGAAGCCATCCCCAGAAGGCTACGTGGGATGGCTCTTCTGAATCTGCTACTTCTGAAGGTGCAGGAATAGGAAAAGGCATGCCCTCATACCTGGGCATGAGAGTAGGGAGTTCTAGGTATGGGAGAGGACCATTGTCCATGGGTGCCAGAGGCTGACCCAGGTTGTGGATAAGTGAAGAACTGTGACAGATATGCCATGTAGAAGAAGCTCTCTCTATTTCTGTACTTAATCTGTGGTGGAGTGGATTATTTTCCAGTTTTTTGATATGTATCCATGGCTGGTATAAGCTTGACAATTGTATTGGCTTCTATAATTTATCCTTTATCTTCAAAGTACAATGCATATTTTTCCCCAGGTTTTGTTGAGAACCTTATTAAAAATCATCAAGGAAGTTTGGAAATATGTGTCCTTACTTTTAAGAAAGCATAACAAAATTTGGGTAGAGCCTTCAAGTAAAATGCTGATAGGCAGTTTTGTACATGGAGACATTAAATGTAGAGCAGTATGTGTGACTGACCTGACAAGGCACTGATGTGGATAGCCCCTGGTTTCTGTTTTGCTTCACAGCCAGCCAGCCAGGCACTACAGCTCCTCATGCCCATTTTCTTATCATGCTCACTAATCAGCCATAGTGTGTGGCCTGCAGAATAGGCACCTCATCAGTTTGTAAAGGAATCAGGAGTTTGTTATTTAGGGGAAGATGGGGATTAAAGTAAAAAAGGTTTGGTTTTTTTTTTTAAAGTGTTATTTGGGACTGGCTTATAATAAGATCCTGCTGCATTAGACAGTCTTTGCTTCGATTCTTGGCAGCACTAGTTGGATTAGGAGTGTCTAGCATGCAACTGAAATCCGGAGATTGTGTGCCAGGTATTAAATAGTGGCGTAACCCTAGTGAAAAGTGGGAGGGCTCTTTCTAAGAAATGACTTGTTATTTTCTTCAAAATGCAGGAATACATTTTGTTGATTGAGGTCTGGATGTGTTTATGCATTTTCAGTTGAGATGAAATGATTTTGTAAAATAATTATCCTAACGCATCAGAAATATAGGCAATCAATTTGTATTAAAATATCACAAATTAAGGCTCTTCTTAATGTTATAAATTACTTATGCTTGGAATATTTTCAACTAGTTCTTGAATTACAAAAAATTCCTTCTGCATTATTCTTGATTGGTCTGTCTTGATTGGTTAGTCTTGGTTGGGATGTATAACTCCCCAAACGTGTATTTATATCTACTGGGGGCTATGATACAGTATGTGCTGTTACTCATTTTCATCTAGATTGGCATGGATTAATAAGATTTAGTAATTTTTCTCCTTGCTGCAATTCTGGGCTCTCTTCATGTGCACATCCAAAATGTTGCACCCTGGTTCATGTAATGGCTAGCAGCTAAGTGCAGCAGCAGAAATGGTGATGCACAGCAGAGATGTTGATATGCCAGTTTCGTGACCCAGCTGGTGACCGATTTGGCCTCTAGGATAAATTTGAGAAATTGCAGGTTGTCTTCGATTCGTTCCTGCTCTAATGGCCTCATATGGGTGCTTTCTGCCAACCCACATTTACTGGCGAGTGATACACTGTGGCTGTTCTGCTTTTCACCAGAGATCCAGGTGAAGGGCTGCACTAGTCTTGTACCTTCAGGGGCATCCCCTCAATGTGCTACAGGCTTCTGAACCAAGCAAGTGGGCTGGGAAATGTAATAGCCGACTTTACAGGGAGCGTGATGGTTTTTAAGGCAAACAGAAGTGTCTGTATCAAAACCAGCCATTATGGAAAAAAATATTTGTAGCTATTTTTAAGAACTGAGAACAAGACGGTGAAAAAGAATAGAAGTGGGAGGTTGTCGGCTTCTTTCCTGCAGAACAAATGTATGTTTGATGACTGTGGAGCTCTTTGCATGAAGCAGTCACATGCAGGAGCACTTTAGGATGATTTCTGAATTTTGGAAGAAAAGGAGAAATGTAATCTTGTTGAAGTTTAGCAATTATGTACCATAGTTAATTAATCATATAATTAAGTAAAACGAGACCATATTTCTTGAAATATGTCAGATAATTATGATACATTTTGGTAATTATGTGTAATAAAATTAATTAAACATATAATTCAAAGAATCAGGAAAATTATTACTTGAAATGATTTATCCCATCCGTAGGTCAGAAAGATCTGTTTTATTTTTCTTGTGCTCAGTCATAACCTCATGATCTGGTCTCTTCCATTTTTGAAGACATGCAGATTTTCAATATTAGCTTTTTGCCTTAATATTAGTTCTTGGTCAGAATTTTTCTTGGGATTCTTTAATCTTTATAATAGTATTGGTCACCCAGTATGAAAATCCTTGGATCTTCTCTCTTGTTAGATCATTACTCAGAAAATAGATGCGGCTGTTATATTGTGCTGATTCTTGCTTCATTGCTGTGAAGTCAGGCAGAGTATTTGTAAAAGAAGAGAAAGGAAAAGGAAATAAGAGGGAAACAAATATTACCCAAGTGTAAGCCAGTGTGCTCAGAGCTTGGAGGTGTTTTAATATGTTTTATTGGCATTTGCCTGAAGCATCAAGCACATAAACACTCTCCCTTGGTATGGAGGGCTAAACTGACCTCTCTTGCAACGTTTTTTATAGTTAGTTCTCATTTTCATTACTGCTGGGAGGAAATTCTGCTGCCACTGCAGATGAGATACTCTAAGAAGGGGAAGCGGTGTAAGAAAACCCTATAAAATCATGCTTGTGATATTAATTTTCTCACCTCAGGCTTAATAATAATTTTATGGTCATTTTGAGAAGTTTTTTAGCCATAATGTTTTATCTATCTTTATGGTCCCTTACGCTGTATTTAATCAGTGTAATTATAGAAGGATAATTAAATATAATGCTACTTAGTTCTTAAGATTTTAGCACTATTACTATTAATGTAACTAAAAAAACCCCTTGTAAATCTTGATGTCTACAGAAAGCAAAATATTGGTGCAGTATATTTGATTTGCCATTAAAAAGGAAATGGTGGTGCGTTTTTGTTGGTATGGCAGTACACATCCTAATTCACTAGTTCATTGGTGGCTGAAAGACTTTTTAGCAGCATGAAATCGACTGAAATGAAGGAGACTCATTCTTTTTAGAATGTCTCAGATTTTTAAGAAACAGCATAGGCCCCAATTTAGAAAACTACTTAGGCATATGATTAAATCCACCATTAGTAAGTAGTATTCTTGAGTGCTTGTATTTATGTTACAGGTTAACATGGCCAAATGGACTGGCTTGGCTGTTCTTGTTTTCGTATATCTTGTATATTTTGGAAGGCAAGCCTCTGATCTGGTGCCAGTTGAGATCTCCAAGTTGGTGGAAGCTTACTGGACGTATTTCCTTCTGCAATTATATTGTTTGATAAAAAGGTGCTGTATAAAGGGCCTTGTAAAAAGCCATGTTAAGTCATGTAAAAAGCCATGCACCATGTGCTGCAGTTGAAAAAGCCCCATCTTACAGCTTGCTGTGCAACCGGTTTGATTGTTTATTTCACATTATGTGAAATCTGAACATTTCTACACTGGAGCGCAGAAGAGGCCACAAAAATGATCAGAGGGATGGAATCCCTCTCCTATGAGGAAAGGCTGAGAGAGTTGGGGTTGTTCAGCCTAGAGAAGAGAAGGCTCCGTGGAGACCTTATAGCAGCCTTCCAGTACCTAAAGGGGGCTTATAGGAAAAATGGGGACAAATGTTTCAGTAGACCCTGTTGTGATTGGACAAGGGGTAATGGTTTTAAACTGAAAGAGGGTAGATTCAGATTAGCTATAAAGAAGAAATTTTTTATAATGAGGGTGGTGAGGCACTGGAACAGGTTGCCCAGAGAGGTGGTAGATGCCCCATCCCTGGAAACATTCAAGGTCAGGCTGGACGGGGCTCTGAGCAACCTGATCTAGCTGAAGATGTCCCTGCTTATTGCAGGGGACTTGGACTAGTTGATCTTTAAAGGTCCCTTCCAACCCAAACCATTCCATGATTCTATTAGGTTGTGGCAGACCTTTCCTATTTTCAGGCAGACTTTTCCATAGCCGGTATGATCCGTGTTCATCTTGTTTAAATCAAGATGAAAGAATCCTGTGTCGGAGGAGAGGTTGGGGTAAACGGGTGTGAAGGGGCATGTTTCAGTGCTGCTCAAACCTCCTTGTGATGCTCTTGTTAACAGGATGCAGGATGAATATATAAATTTTGCTCTGAATATATTCCTTTGTTTGTTAAAGTTCACATTCCTGACTTTCCATTGGGGGAAAAACTTCTAGATTGAAAGGCTAGGTACTGCTTTACTATAATAAGCATCACAGCTTCCTCCATCCATTTTCAAAGAGATGAAAGTATTACGATATTGAAAGTGTCCTGTAAGTATCAGGAGTATATTCAGTTTGATACCAGTACAAAAACTTTTCACTATATGCACAGTAATTAATACACACTAATTGTCAAGCTTGTTAGTCTGCTCAGAAGACAGCCAAGACTGAATGCACTCATCCTTTCTAGCTCAGAGCTGAGGCACGTTGGCAAGGCTGAGTAAAGATGATGCCTTGATTTTGTCATGCAGCACCACTTGTCTCTACTCCTCCACAGCATCTGTCAATTAGACACCTCCACAATCACCATCTTTGGCAGTTCTCTGGGGAACTCTGGGACCAGCTTTTTTAATGTAATGGTGTTAGCCCCAGTCATTCCAAAAATTACCTGTGTGTGCTTTTGGATGGTGGATGGTCCCATGTTTTGCACATGCAGGTGTCAAACATGCAGGTTTGGACCTTAGATTGGCACTGGACTATCTGCTTTGGGATAAAATGGGATAATAATCTTGATTTATGCTGTCTTGTTAGCTTTAAGCTGTATTTACACTTCCAGTAGCCAATGTAACAGTGATTCAGAATTGATCTGCCATGCAAACACAAAAATTTAAAAAGTAAAATCATGTTGCATATTAATAGCCTGGCAGTGATACCAGATGATTTCATGCCTTTGAGAAAAATGGAGGAAATGTATGCTAGAATAATCTATAAACTAGATGGTTCTTCACTGTGAATTTCAGATATGAGTAGCTATCGCTGGCAAAAGTATGGTGCCATATTCAAGCTACCTCTAGAAAACTTCCAGAACCTGCCTCCCAAGGAAGGGAGCACAGGTTTCAGGCCATTCCTCCGCCAGTGGAGTTGAGGGGGTCTGAGCTCATTCTGGGGTGGAGAGTTGCAGACTGACTTGTAAATGAAATGTAAAGCGTCCCTCCTGTCTTCTCACTCTTGTTACAGAATTAATTTTACAAACTAAAACTATTTTCCATTTCATTTTCATAACGGAAATGTGTCTTCTGTCGGGGAAATGCCTCTTTGCAGGGAACCTAAACACAGTCAGTGTGTCACCTGAATGCTGCCTCTACCCTGCTTCATGTGGCAGTGACAAGAAACACTTCTCGGTGTTTTCATAATACTGATACTAAGTGAAGTATCATGGTAGCACAAAGTACAAGAATAGTAGTACATTGCTTTGAAAAGTATTGCAAGACAGTATGCAGGATGGGGATGGTCGGGGTTTTGTGTAACTCATAATATTAAATGCCTTTTGTTCTGCTTATGCTTGCCAGAACAGAAGTAACAGCACAGTTTGGAAGTGCTTAGCCATGTCCCAAGTGATTTTAAAGGAGATGAGCAGCTGCTGCTCTCCTTTCACTTCCAAGAATACTCCTAGCACCCTTTCCCGTGCCTCATTACCACTGCTGCTACTTCCCTCTTGGTGCGGCTTCATGGGTTAAGTTGGGCATAGGACCATCAGTAGTCTTGGAAGAGGTGAACAAGGTCTGAAAAGCATACAATAATCCTCAAAGGTGGCTTTTAAGAGGAAAAGCAGATGCCAAAAGCATGGAAGTATCAATACATAATACTGGTACCATGTATTACAGTGGTTGCTTAGTATTCATAGCATCGAATACACATTCCTTTACTGCCTTTGAGGTTGGAGTGGGATGTAAATGTTGCATCCACCTTCTAACAGTGCTCTGCATGAAAGTAAATTGGATTTGGTATCTCCATTTCTATGGGATTAAGTCAGAGTTTATGGGGATGTATATTCAGAACTCCTTGGATGTAGATTCAGGGTTCCTTGATATATATCCCAAGCTATTTTATTAAAAAAGAAAGAAAATGTTGGTTTTCCAAATGTATGAACGTCCCTGTGGTTACTGCTGTGGTACATGAGTAACTTAAGTACTACTGCTTTTCTTTGCATTTCAATGAAATACAAGATGGCAGCTTCTCATAGATTACTATTCTTGAAATAAAATGTCTATGACTTAATTTGTTGCTTAGGAAGGCACTGGTGCTGAATGTTTTGTTGGTGGACTCATGAAGAAGGCATTGGATATCTCTGTACGGTATTAGAACTTTAATGAGTAGAAAACATGTTAGAAACTGTATTTCACATTTAGGATATGAACAGAGGCTGTTAGATTCCCTCTTCTCCCCCCTTTAAGTAATTAGTTCCTTAGAATATAAAGGATTCTTTGGCTTAAATGAGTTTCTTTTACAGCACGTAAGGGAATTTCTTAAAACAGCAACAACAAAAACAGGCTAGCTAATGAAAGAAGCAATTTTTAAAATGCCAGGTAATTCTTGGATAGTTGAGTTACTACCATGCTTAGCAAAGGTGTAATAAGGAAACTGCTTTAATTATAAATAAAAGGATTGGTAAGGAAGATGAATTTCTGCCAAGTAGAATGCTTAGCCCAGCTTTGACTTTTGGCAGAACCCTGTAGCCCCTTCTCATTTTTACTAGTGTGGTTTGTTTTAATAATGTGCTTTGTTTTTCAGTGAGTGGATGGAAGGAGCATTAAGAAAGCTATAGCAATTCATTAATATGGGTTTGTATTTTGGAAACTTGGATAGTGAAGTCCATTAAAAAACAATTAAGATCCAATGAAATGCAGTAATTTCATTCTCCAGGGGCATCATGAGAAGGGGACTACTGTTACAAGTTAGCGGTGGTGTTCTAATGGCACCAGAACCCTCACAGCTACAAGCAGGTCTTTTCTCTTCACGTACCTGGCTGTCTCTGATCGAGGTCGCTTCTTACCTGAGTGGTTAAATACATTTCAGAATACGTAGGTTTGTGTTGTATCTCTTCTCTGTAAAGCCCTTATTGGAGAGCGAAGAATTGCAACTCATGTCACTGGATTCAAGAAAGGAAAGTGGCTGTCCTTGTAGACTAGGGAGAGTTCTCTGGACAACTCTGTGTGGGTTTAAAAACCTTGTATCTAACACAGTTCCCCCTCTCAGTGTTTAAGGCAAATCTGTTTTAAAGGTGCATATGTTCTTAGGCTATTGCCATTCTCTCTTGCAGCTTGAGGCTCAGGACTTCATTCCTTCTGCTTATGATCAGCACTGGAGGAGATGCAGTGGATATTCCTGTGGGTTTCTTCCATCCAGCCTGTGGTCTTACCTCTTTTAAATCAGCAATATTTATCTCCATCAATCTTTGTGGGCAAAAAGTTAGCTTCCCATTTTTTGTCCTAGAATTTCCCCCCCTTTTCTTGCCCAGTCATTCTGTAGATTTTTTTTTTTTTTTTCCCTTACTGCATTTCGGAAGCAGCTTGCCTGCCTTTCCAGTAGGAGCTAATCACTGCTCAAAATGTGTTGGTACAATGACCCAGACTTTGCCTGTAATCATTAATTCCTTTGAGTGCTACTCAGTGGCATTTATTTTCCTTTTTCTCACCAAGCCATCTTTTCTTACGTTCTCCTGCCTGCCTCTTTGCTCATCCTGCAAGCCATTCTTACGACTGGCTTGTTGCCCTGTAATGGCTGTTAAAACATGGCTGCTCTTCTGTAGTTTCTCACCCCACTGCTTTACCTCCTTGGTAGATCTCCCACTCCCCTACTTGGCTGCTTGCCTCTCCAAAATTCGCTGCATTCAGCTGAGGCACTGTCTTACATACAGAGGACAGTTCCTTGAATGCTGTGGCCTTCGTACCAGTCTTGGAAGGTGAAAGGTTGTGATAGATGGACATAGTAAAAAAGATTTTTTTTTTTTTAAGAAAGCAGGAACATGTTTTTAGTGTGCTGTCTCTACTGGTCCATTTACCACTGAGAGAAGAAGAAAGTGGGGATTAGAAGCTGTTCTGGTAAATTAACCCTAGCTGGTCTCAGGTGATTAGTCACTAATACATTTTTGCATGAACACCTTGGGTTGACAAATTCTGACTTCTAGCACCAGGTGGCTAAGAGCTTTCCTACAGAAATATGTGAGCATAAAGTAGTATCTGCTAGTGAATTCTTTTTTTAGTTAATGGGAACTGGCATCTTCTTCCATCAGCTGTAATTCAAGTAAATGATACTCTTTGTGACAGAAGAAATTAAGGTATATTGTACAGCACATGGCACCAACACAAATTCATGTTTTTCAACATCATAAATTATATAAGCAATGTCTTTACAGTCAAGTTTTTTAAGGCAGATTAATTGTTCATGTCAATGCATATTTTTTGAGATCTTTGTGCTTTCATTATCCAGTTTTTCTTACCTCACCAGCATCACTTAGGGCATCTTTTCATAGAGACAGGTGGAAAGAAGTTCTGAATTTCTTATTTGGTGTTTGATTTGGGAAACTCCTGCATACCTGGCAGTTTGGAAAGTCAGGTGTCTCAGTAAGGAATTGGAAGGCTATTTTTCAATAACCATGTTTTGGAAATCTTGCTTGTAATTTTCTTCCATAATAAAATGTGGTCAATTTAATCTGTTCTGCATAATTTCCAATCATGTTACTACCCCTTGTGCATAAACAATTAACTAGAATGTCTGAGGTCATTTATATCTTTTGCTCTACAAAACAGATGACATAATGACCACTACTTGGCATTAGGGACAAGATGGTCTTAAAGTTTTAGTGTTGCTGTATGCTGTTAGCTGACCTAAACTGATACCAAAAATGGTTTGCTGACCTGCAGAGACAACTTTAGATGTTGAAAATAATGCCAGCCAGAGTTGTGCAGCTGCCTAAAACCTCCACCCAGAAGGTGCTATGTTAACCGGTCACTGGAACAGCCCCCTTTAATGAAACCCTTTGGCAGTTTAGCCCTTTATGTCTTTTGTTCTTTCTTTTCTGCCTGCAGAACTGGGTAACCAGTATTTATCTGCTTGACAGGGATGCTGTGGAGAGTAAGGAATGCCTGTGAAGTGCTTTGAAGTTGCAGCAGAGTAACACTTCTATGAATAATATTTTCTGCTCCATTTTTCATGATAGCCAATTAATGTATCAAAAAGAGTATAACTTTCAGAATCACAGTGGTTGATAGAAATGCACAGAATGTTTATCTTTAAGATGTAATAAAGAAAAGTAACTGATGAGTATGGCAAAAATGACTTGGAAGAGAAGTGTGTGAGTGAGTGTTCATCTTCCCAAATTAATCAGCAGCTTCCTTAAGATGCAAGATTTGACTATTTCAGGTCCACTTGTCATAACTAAGATATCAGCCAGGCTTCAATATCTAGAAGTGTTTTTTTAATTAATTTTCTCCTACACTTTAAACTGGAGGAAAATATATTACTTTGTGGCATGAGTGGTGTGTAAAACCACCCCTGTATCTTTCAGTTACAAGACTTAACCAAATGCAGCATGCAGGCGCTTAGATGGGTCATGTTTCTTCTTTTACTCTGTCTTCTTGGGTATGTAGAACTGAAATGAGTCCAGGTCTGCAGACAGAGAATTGTACAACCCTAAGCAAGCCCTTACAACTCAATAGTATAAAACCCCCTGTAAATGCTATTATCAGCTCTGTATCTTCTAATGCTATTTTTAGTGTGGAAACAAAAAATCTTAATTGAGCCCCATAGACAGAGGTAATTGTGATTTAAATTTCTGTTTTTCTCAGCTGTAGCTGGGAGAAAGGTTAGTATATTTTTATATGAGTACCACTAAGTAAAACCCACTAGATTGTTGATTAACCCTCTATGACATTTTTTTGATACAACTTTTCCTCTAATCAAGACTTTGACTAGGTGACATAGAAAGGCTAAGCCGTATATTTAGATCTTCATTATCCATCTACTTAGCCTTTAAAAGTTCCAGAAGAGTTAAGGAAATGTTTAGCTTAGAAATTTAGAAGTGCCTAAAATTTTTCAGTGCTGGAGTGTTTGTTTGGTTTTGATATCTTACAAGCTTTTTGGCAGTTGCTTAAAATTGAAGTGTAGTATTTGAGGCCAAACAGGCTGTTTCATTCTCAGTCTAAGGATTAGTTTCTGACTTTTTCATTCTCAAAATTCGTTGAATAATATTTCTGGTTTAACCTGAAAATAATGTTATGACTGAAGAACATACTTTTTGTTAGTGATATTTTTTGTTACCAAACTGAAAATCTGTTATTTGCCTCCCTCAATTGTTTAAATTTGCCATACTTAAAAATTTGTGGGAACTTCCTATTCTTGAACAAGGAAATAAGTAGATCTGAATTTGATCTTTCATAAATTCTAGATTTAATCATTTCAGATCAGTTTTGCTATTGATTCAGGTGACAGGCCCATTGCAGATACAAGATTTTTTTGTGTCATGATCAGTATGCATAAATGTGTATGTGTGTGTGTATCTATCGTCTTTGTGTGCTTGTGAATATAATTTATTTATTCATCAGCAGTTCAATTTGTATTAGAATTGTTAAGAACTTCAAACTTGGTATGTTATGGGTTCAGTAATTTTAACATAAATTATTCCTAGGTTGAAATGAGCTCTAGATTTCCATCGGGAAAGAATAGTATCACCCATTTAGAAAATTAGCTTGGAGTTATACATTTCAGAGGAGTTAAACCATTGAGGAATCACTGTTCACCATTGCAGAGTGATGCTATGTATTGGGGGACAGATTCAAAAGGAGTAGTAGATTGACAAATCAAGTCAAATTCAAGTGGCTTTTTTTGATGCTGTCAGCTTCAAAGTCTTGCGCCTTAAAATCTTTGATGGTATCTGTTTGATTATGTTGGTTCCCACCTTTGTACTGCTTTTGGTCTTGCTCTCACATTGTCAGTAGTGTTGTCATTTTGCTGGTTGTCAGCTGAGAATGTCCGTTGTCCCCCCCCCAATATGTATTCTTATATTTAGAAATTTTATATCATTGGTGTCAAATCCTGGTTCCCAAGCTAGATTCATCTGCAGAGTGAACTCTCTGGACCTTGTGATATTTTTCAATATCTAATTTCATTAAAAAAAACCCCAACCCTGACAACAAACATAAAATTTTAAGATCTCATGCCAGTTGAGGAAAACCTTTTTAAGTGAACTGATTGCAATGTAGTGGAATTTTACCTGCCAAGATACCTGTGACATTTATTCCAGAAACAAGAGATAATTCTTTGTGTGCCAGTATTAATGACATTATTTATTGCTAATGTTTTTAGGAAATAGAAGTCAGAAAAGTATTTAAATTGATAATTGCAAGTAATGAGTCAAAGGGAAGAAAGAATGAGCAACAAAACAGAGAAGAGAATAAACAAAAATGAAGAAAAAAGAAAAGGAGGTAATTGGATAGCTCAGCCTTCCAAAAAGGAGCATATTTTCTTAGGAGGCAGTTCAGCAGGAATGAGAGTGAGGACAGGACAGGTTGTGCAGCAGATCCCAATACTCCTGAGGCAACAGAAGCATTCAGGGAAAAATTGGAGATGTCCTGAACTTTTTTGAAAATAAGGCTTGTGCCTAGGGGCCTACTTTTGATAGGCTCAGGGGATTTGGGACCCCATCTCAAACCACTCATGCATAGGTGTGTAAGGCAATGTTTTTCTTGGTTTATGAATTGCCCTGATAGGGGAGGAAAGGCATAGAAGACAGTAGGTGAACAAAGAAAACTTTGTGTCAGTGGAGAGTTGTTTTCTAGGAAACAGAGCACTTGGACAGCTTTGTCGTTGCTGGGTCACTACTTCTGCAGGTCAGAGCAAATCCACATTTGTATACTCTGTCATAGATTTTAACTGTCCAGAATTTGTTTGAGAAAGGTGGAAACTTTAAAGTTTTGAATGTAGCTGAATTATAGGAATGAAGGTAAAATAGGGGAGAGAAGTTTTCTACTCAGAGATCTTCTGTGGAACTGTGTTTCTTTTCTAATAATACTAGGTTTTAAAAAAAGAGAATGTGTTTAAAAAAAAAAGAAATTTTGTTTCAGTGTCATGATGTGTATGATGAAACTTGAAAACCATTAGACTAAAGTGCTAAAGAAATTAAAAATTAAAGATGACATTTCATCTTTAAGCTATTACTAATAGAAAGTAGTGCATCACAGCGGAATAAAATACGAAAATGTGTGAATAAAATTTTGAGTTTTCTGGACTTTGTGATTCTTCTGTCCTGTGTCTTGTCATCTAGAGCATTATTTGACTATATTTCAAAATTTCCAGTTTATGAATGAGCCTGTGTTGTGAACATACACAAGGTACCAGCATTTGACAATGCAAAACTTAATGATCCACAGCAAGAAAAGTTAGGGAAAGCAAGCGATAACACATGGCAGTGAATTTCCTAATTTCTTCATCGTAAAGATAATCATGGTTCTGAAATGCAGTGAAACAGGATGATGTCGAGATGCTCTGGTTAATGGGGGCCATATAAAACTGAAGTAGATAGAAGAGAACAGATGGAAACTTGAGGAGGGGAAATGGCCTGTCCAGAATTCTGCCTGCTGCTGTTGTTTCAATTCCATGGGGTTTGGCGCTGTGTAGAAATGTCATTTCCTTGGGTTTCTAGGCACTTGGATGGCAATAAATGGGTTCCTTCACCATGTTGTAGTTATGACAAAAGAAAGAACTACTTATAGGATCATAGGATAGTTTGGTCTGAAAGAGTCTTCAGGAGGTCTCTTGTGCAACCTCACACAGTGCGGCCAGGTCAGACCAGGTTGCTCAGGGATTGATCCAGTTGCATCTTCAAAGCCTCCGAGGATGGAGACTGAACAACCTCTCAGGACAGCCCATTCCACTGATGGACTGTCCCTACAAGGAAAGATTTTTACTGTATATCTAGTCTGAACCTCTCTTACTTCACCTTAGGCCCATTGTCTTTTGCCCAGTCATGCTCTGCTGTGAATGCCCTGACTTCATCTCCTCAGTGACCCTCCCCATAGGTGCCAGGGGACTGTTGTTAGGTGACCCCAAAGCCGTCACTTCTCCAGGCTGAACATGCCTGGTTCCTTCAGCTTCTCCTCACAGGGCAGGTGCTCCAGACCCAACCAGTCTGGGGGCACTCTGCTGAAATTGCCTCAGTTTATCGATGTCTTGTATTTGTGGATGGGAGTCATGGTATTCTGGATGTGGTCTGGTGACTGCTGAGCAGAGGGGGGATCGTCCCTGCTCTCTGTCTGCTGGCTATACTCCTGTTCACACAGCCGAGAAAGCTGTTGGCCGCCTTCGCTGCCAAGGCACGCTGCTGGCTCATGTTCAGCTTGCTGTACACCAAGACTGTTTCCACCGGGCTGCTTCCCAGCCAGGCCCAGCCTGTATTGTGTATTCCTTCCAAGTGCAGGATGGGGCATTTGTCCTTCTTGAATTTCAGGAGATTCCTGCTGGTTCTGTCTGACGACAGGTGCAAGATTTGCCTTCTTCCAGTTCCTGGGGACCTCTCCTGCTCCCCAAGACCTTTCAAAGGTGACAGAGTGGCCTCACAAGGGCAGCAGCCAGCGCTGTGAGCAACCTTGGATGCAGCCCGTCAGGTCCCATGGACACCTACGGGCTGAGTTCTCTTGAAATCTCCGACTCGGTCCTCAGCTACCGCTGGTCATCTCCTCCTCCAACCCTGCCACTCAACGCTGAGGCCTGGGGGACATTGTTGGTGAAGACTGGGGCAAAGAAGGCATGGAGAACCTCAGCCTTACCTGTGTCCATGGTCACTAAATCACCTGCCTTTGTTGTTGTGTTCTCTGAAAACTAGATAATTAGTTTTTAGCATTCTAACTAAAAGCATGGGCACTGTCCTGTGAACAAAGGCCAAGGTCTTCCTGGCCTGGTATCTTGTTTCTGTTGTTGGGTATTCTATGCTACTTCAGAGGATGGAGGCTGGCATGAATGACTATGGAATAATCTGTCTGCAAGGAAATTTTATTTTTCAACTGCTTTAGTTAGGGACCCTCTTATCCTGTGAAGCAGGAGGATTTTTATCCTTGATGTCCTTTGTACTATTTTTTCATGTCCTTCTTGACAGAGTTAATGTATTCAAGGGGAGTATATGTCATTAATTTACAGTGATGGCAATATAAATGGCAGTATATTAATATTTTTCATATTCTGTATTCCCTTCTCAATACATCGTAACATCCTGTTCACTTTTTTTGACCCCTTATGTGTATTGAGCAAACGTCTTCATTGAAGTGCCCATGATGAATCTTGCATCTTTTTTCCTGAGAGGTTATAACTAATTCAGAACCCATCAGTATGTACAAGTGGCTTTAAATTTGTTCCTTCTAGGGTACCCTACTCTGCACTTTTTCACAGTGAATTTCATCTGCTGTCAGGTTGTCCAATTACCTAGTTTTTTAAAGGTCCTTCTGGAGTTCCTCACAATCCTTTGTAGTCTTGACTACCCTAAATAGTTCTCTGTAGTCAGCAAATTTCACATTATTATTACTTATAGCATGTCAGCTTTCAGTTATTAGTAAATATGAATAACTACACCATTCACAGTATTGATCCTTTGAACATGCTTTCTTCCTGCACTGGCTTTTTTTTCCTCCTTGTTCCTATTTCCAGTCATTTAGTTAGTCTTTTAGTCCATGGCAGGAATGCACCTGTAAATGTGTGGGTCACACTGGGAATACTCACAGAGACTCACAGTAGTTATCAGGGCTGGTCTCCAAGGTGTCCTCTACAGTCAATGAAGTGAGGTGGCCTTTGAGTCCAGAATGTAATCTTAGGTTCTCTGAATTCCCTTGGAGGCCTTCCCCACCCCTCCAGAATATTTGGCCTTCATGACTGTGAGTCCAAGTTTTCTAAGTAAATTCATACCAAGAAGCTTCTAGAAAGTCTGTATAATGTTCCTTTGCTCTCTTTTCTTCACTCACACTGTTATGGATAGGTTCTCAGGGCACTCCTGGCAGGATGAGGCCACCCTTTTTCTCCTGAGGAATCCTGTAACACTCCATATGTGTTTTGCGACTCTTGGCTTCTGTTGTAGGTAATAACCAACACTCTTTCTGGTTGAAGAGTAAAAATTGTGCACCTCTAATTATGTGGTTTGCGTACAACTTCTCACCTTTATCCTTGAGGCTGGAAATATAATAATACATTTGCATTAGTAGCTCTCTTCTCTTGATCCTTGCTTCTTTCGGAACTTGTTCAGTGTTTCACAGCCTGCCTTTGGGGTTGGAAACTGCTAAGCTTAAGGTACTGTTTAGGAAACATTTATCATGAAAACTTGACAGAGGAGGTTTTGTATGCAAAAGGTTTACATTGGTTCAAGGTTATACTGAGCAAGTAATTGGAAGAGAGATCTGTTGAGAGTAACAAAATAGGCAAACAGCATCAAGAACAGGAAATTCCATCAACTGGAAATAGCCACGGTGGGGACAGGACTTTGGAGGGGGCAGTTATCATATATTTGTGCCCACTTTTGGCTTCCCTGGAGGTTGAGCACTGAGAACACGGTCAAAGACAGGTAAGAGCTCACCTGGTTCTGAACCAGCCCTGCTGTTCTTATATTCTTAGAAGTGATAAAACTATAAAACCAAACTTTATGCAGTATACAGAGCATGACATTAGAACATTCAAAATAGGATCTTTTTCTTCTACTTGACCTTCCAATACTGTCTCTGTTTCTGCTGTGAGAATCATATGATGACAGATGTGCTATAAGTGGGGTCAAATTTGCAAAAGCTTTTGAAACTGAGGAAGGCTCTTGGTCCTGAAGGGAGTAGACAGTTGACTTTGCCAAATTTCACCCTCTTTAATCATCCTGTCTCTGACAAAACTAGTATGATGGAGAGTTGCCTATCCCAAGTATTATTAATTGTGATGGATAGTGATTCCAAGAAAGATTTTAGCTTCCTGGCCATTTGCTTTGTTTAACTTAACTGTTGATACCCAGGTGGCCTTACAGGTATGCAGGTCCTGCTGGAAGCTGTACTGACAGAACCTCTTACTTCTATGGTGTATTTGGCTGTTTTAGGGACTTTCTTCACCCTTGTAATCTCTTTTTTTACACTTCATATGATGAAGTTTTGGTTTTGCCTGCTGGCTTTTTTTTTTGGTGCTTTATTATTTAGCCATACTATTTTATTCTTGACTTTTTACTTCCTTTTTAATTTTTTTTACTTTTGTTTTGCGATATATAAGCCTGCTGTGACTCTAATAAGGTATTTTTTAGTAGATTTCTATGGATTTTAATTTCCTAACTCTCCCCTTTAGGCTCTATAACTAATTTCCTCATTTAGAAAAAAAAAAAGCCCCTCTCCTGCTTCAAGTTTAATGCACTGCCTCTTGATATGATGACCCCAAGAGGGGATCCGGTTTAATTACACTTTGACCACTGCTACTTAATGGCTGAATTTCACTTACTTCCTGAACCAGTTCTACTGTGTTACAAGAAACACATAATTTGTGATTTTTGTGTGCTCCACAGTGAGTTTCCATAGAAAGAAATAAGTTTATGGCCTTGAGAGTATTTTTCTTCACTCTCCAACCTAATGTGACACTTGGCCAGTTGGCAGTTGGGTAGCTGAGGATGTCCATTGTATCTGTGGTAACTAATACTGTTTGTGGGCACACATGGCTTCCAAACATATTTGGATTCCAGTTCTGGCTTCCCCTCCCAATCGAAGGGGAGTGCAGGGGCAGTATTTTCCTACATCGAGCCAATGGTGCCTTTGTTCTTCTTGCTTACACGAGGAAGACAAGATGTGAACTTGGAGTCACAGTGCTCTTGCTGTTTATATCAAGCTGATTTTCTTTGCCTCGTGTGCTTTAGAAAAGAGAGGAGGTCTGGTGCTCAGGACTCAGATGCCAAGTCTTGCTTCTGCTCTGCATCAGGGCAGGCTTCTGTCAAGCTGGGGCTCTTGTGCAGGTGAAACAGGACAGTTGTTTCCAAAATCTGGTATAAAGATTTACAAAGGAATCTCAGGTATAGAAGCCAATTTCAGATTTCTTCATTTCCTGTCACTGCCCCGGTGGTCTCCCAAATGAGAAAGTACTCTTGAATCCACCAAACAAAATCTTGTATTTCTGAAGAATGTTTCACCCAGCCTATGTATATTTTTGCCCATATCTGAGAAGACAGTGGGGCCCTTTCTTTCCGAAAATCTTCTTTACTACTTGCCTCAATTTCTCAAAGTGTAATCACCCTGACAGAGCACTTCGCTTTTTGCAGTGGCTGTTACATTGTGATAAACTCTTGATTGTTGCAGTAGTTGCTGATGCTTACTTGGGTTTCTGATCTTCTGATACAATAAAAGGGCTAGGAAAGCTGATGGTCCATAGGTCAGTTGGGCAGTGTGAGCCTTCAGTTCCAAAACAGCACAATGTATCAGCAGATGGATTTCATAATTCCACTCCTTTCCTTGCCCCTTTTTCCTAAACCTTGGTGCTATACAATAATGGTATTTATTAGGTCAGATGATGTACTTTGCTCCAAAACATTCATAAGGAAAAAAATGAACAATTGTGATTAAAATTGATTTTTTCCCTTTGGGAAGTTAGAATCAAAAATGGTTACCTGCTCATTTATGAAACAGATTTATTCTGTTGACATGGAGGCTTGTTTGAAATGTAATTGAATTTCTGTTACCTAATGGAAAGTGACAGTTAACAGTATTTATTTTCCATTTGTGTCTCAGTAGATAACATAACACAATTTTGATTTGTAGTTAGCTTTGGAATCTGAGATTGTTCTAGCTCTGTAATTGAAAAGATGGGAGCATGATGGCCTAATACAATCCTGGTTTTGTTTTTTTTACACCAGTAAAGGCAACATTAATACAGTAAACAGCATCTAGTCTAGCTTAATAGTTATACTGAGATGTTATTTTTGCATCCTGCCTTTCTCATTAGAAACTGCCACATCATGATCTGGATTGATAATTCTTCCATTTAGACACTCTCTGCAGCAGCTAATTTCTAAGAGCAATGTCTCCCTTTCCTTGCCCACCTCAAAATAACTTTTTTACCTTGCAGCTAGAACACCTTTCTTAGTCAAAAAATTACAATTATATTTCTCATCTTTTTTTTCACAATGTATTTTTACAACATGTATTGTGCTCACTTTGTATGGAAAGCCATTGCTTCATCATTAATGTTAAAAACAACAGATAACAACTCAGTTCTTACATCATTACATGCCTTATGCTGCAATTCCCCTGCCACTTTTTAGAATTCTGCCTACTCCAAAATAATTAGGCAGCCTCTTCCCACAAAAGAAGTTAGCTCTCCTCCAAGCCAAACTTTACCCGTGCCTACTTGTACCCTTAAGTCTGGTGGCACTGAAGGAGAAACACTTTTTGGAGAGGCAATTGTCTGTACTTTCCTTTGTCATGGTGAAACCTTTGCTGTACCATGTAAAGGCTGGTCACCAGTTACTTGCCTTATAACTAACTGCATCTATGAAAAAATCTTCAGCGCTCATAATAACACACTAAAGTGAGTGTTAATGCAGCAGGACCAAACATTGTGGGGGATCTTGTTTTCTCTTAATTGCATAAGAAGAATAAAGCAGAATAGTGTTTAATCTTGGATAGTACAAGATGGTGCTTCTTCAGGACAAGAAGGTGGCTGTACAGCCTCCATTCACCCAACCTGCTTTCCAGCGGGGCCAGAAATGACACTAACCACCCATACTGGATTACGAGCTTCCACTGCCAGTTTTCCTACAGTATTTTAAACTAGTAGTTTATAAACCAGTAGTTGTGCACTGTCTTATTACAGCATTTGGGAAAGGGTATCACTCAGAACATATTTTTGGTATACTCAAGTGTTCTGTGCTCATGAAGTCAAGTTTTTTACAGTGTATCATCAGATATAACAACTATTAATTATTTTACCACCAGATTTTTTTCTTCATGCTGATGAATAAATTAAGAAGTCAGGTTTTCATGAGCTACCTTGACTCTTAAGTTGATTCAGGAATAGAAAATAGAAACATAGTACTGTAGTTTCTAAAATGGAAGCTGAGAAAAGTTTTTATACATCAACAGCATGCTATCATGAGGGATTGTTTCACTGGGATTATATTAAGGGATTGTGTGTGCATGAAAACCACAGAAAATGGATACAGATTTTTTAAAATCCAGAAATAGTTCTGAAACATAGACAAGCAGTATGTTTTATAGCTTCTGCCTTTAGGTTTTGAGGTTTTAATTCATGCAACAACCTGTATATTTTCAAACTGTACTTCATTAAAACCTCAGTGATTTCTGATATGAGCTTTGTAGAAGTTGAATGTATCCAAGAAATAGATGAAATCATAAATAATAACAATACATAAGATGATATCCTAAATTGACAAAAACCCAAACTAATCTGAGCAGGAGACTTGCTGCATTGAATATGAACAAAAAGTATTACAATAAGAAACATGAAATGTGTCATATTTTCAAAGCAGCTTTGAGCTGCTCTGCAGTATTCACAAACCACAGATTTCATCCTTGTCCCTTGATTGGCCTAAAATAGTCATAATTTCAGACTTCCCCTAATTAAGACCTACTAATGAACAATTATTTCATGAACCATTTTTAATTGTACTACCAAATGTGTAAATGCGCGGTTTCAAGTGATGGATATCCAAGCCTGAAATAACTAAATATTTCAATATGTTTTAATGAGACCTGGAGTGGAGATTTCAATGGGTATTTCCATGCATAGTTCTCTACATACGCAAAATTACATGTATGCATACAGAGGTACGCATGTATATGTGTGTGTGTGTATAAATGTGTCTGTGTGTGCATGCATAAATCAGGAAGTCTGTTATGACATTAGTTATCAAATACAGATGATAACCAACTCATGAGCACATGTGTTTTTAGTCTCTGGCAGGCAGGGTTTGCATATTTGTTCCTTTTTAACCCTAAATTATGGCTGTGTGCTGACCTTTATTGCACTCTCCTACATGCCCTATTCCAATTATTCAGTCTGGGAGAGAATTTCTAGTAATTTCATTAATAGTTGAAACATAAACCAACATAATTAACACAGCATTTTGTGGAATAAGCAATCTTTTGCTGGAAGGGTGGCATTTGAGTAGGCTTTATGTGGAAGACTTTGGGTACGAAATACACAGCAATACCCTATGCGAGAAGGAAATACAGGGTATAGGTATGCTGTTTCATCAGTTGTTTATGTTTAGTTGGTACATTCCTGCTGGAAGTGTGCTGATCTCTGTTGATAACTGTGTAAAACAGGAGTTTTAATCATAAACGTGCACTTCAAAATAGTCAGTCAGCTGTGTAGCAGGAATGAAAAGATGTTTTAGAAGTAACTAGATCTGTAGAAAGACTTACAGTAGAGAGAAATTAAAAAGCTGGAATTACTTAGTTTTGGGCAGAGATTAATGGTAGACGTGGTAGGAAATAATGGTACAAGAAAAGTCTAGTGAGATTCCTCACTCACCTTTCTTCATCATGTAAGAACGGTGAGAGGAGGGAAGCATCTGACTTGAGATAACTTATTTATCTAAGTATCCGTCACTGTACAGTTTGACTTGTTAGTGTGTTCATGGTTTTATTTTTATATTACAGTTGTCAAGGTGGGATGTGTAGTTATGTCCCTTTTAAAGATAGAAATTGGGGCAATGACTTGTGCAGGACGTCAGAAACAGAAGCCTGTTCTTGAATCCATGTGCTTACTGCTGGTGTGGTTTTACTCTGAGACATAACCATTTCAAGCAAAATTTATTAAATATAAAATTGCTAAAGTTATCACAGTGTGTGTATTTTGTACCACAAGCAATGAAGGCATAGGCCTCAGTTTCCCTGATTATGATAATTGCTGCTTAACTGGAGAGGAGGCTATGTGGTATACACAGACAACTTTGAGGAGTTCTTGCAGTAGGGTGGGAAGCACTGAAAACCTATTATGGCTCAAGATCTTCCTGGGTGGTGCTGAGCTCCTTTTTTTGCATGTGTCCGTGGTTCTCTGCTGCACTGGGTTTTCAGGGAGTTAAGTATGGTGAAGGTTGCTCAATCAGTGACATGGGTTGAATTGCATTAATAAAGTATCGAATTATATTCTGGATTACTTATTAAATTGAGACTCTTATCTATACTGTATCCACCATAGATGGGAAAAAACCTACATATGAATGAACTTAATCTGCTCATTGGTTTATGAACACGTTGTCCCCAGAGAGTGTTACAAATCCACAGGATGTCCCTTAGTGCAGGATTTTGTACTTAGGCCTGTGAGCAGGCAGTAAAATCAAAGGTGGAAAGACTCCTTTTGACTAAGCAATTGATGAGGCTTGTGTGTATTATTCCTTCTAGCAGGCACGTCGAATCTGTTGTGTTTTAGACACATACACTTGATGTAGAGAGGCAAGAATGTGGCCCACCAGTTAAAATACCAGTTTCTTTCACTTCTGTCTTCTTCACCGTAAACAGCCTCGTCACTGATAGCTTTTTTAAGAGTCAGATGAATTGGGCTGTGGGGATGAGCTCTTTTAGAGATGAAGCCAAGCCCCCAGCCCAGGGATACATCCCAGTCTGGCCAGAGGGAAGTGCAGCTCTCCTCGTCCCAAGGTGCTTTCTCGTTTGTCTGCCTCCTACACCATCTCCCCCTCCTGACCCACGTCACACATCACTTAGGGCAAACTGAAACAGAGGGGAATAAACTCAAGAGGTTGGAATGGATTTGCTCCCTCCTTCCCACTCTCCTCCTGTCTACAACAGAGAGGGCTGCTGTCCTCCCAGCTGTCCTCATCTTCCCTGCAAGAGGTTAATTAATACTACTTTTCAGAACAATGCAACTGTTGTTATATCTTTTCATTTAGTCCAGAGTTCAAGAGCTTGAGCCTTTTAGTAAAACACCCACAAAGTCCATGGCTGAGAGAGTTGGAGTTGTTCAGCCCGGAGCAGAGAAGGCTCCGGGGAGACGGTAATACCTTGCTCTCTCTCCCTGGAGAGCAGCCTTTCAGTACTTGAAGGGGGCTTATAAGTTGGGGACAAACTTTTTAGCAGGGCCTGTTGCGATAGGACACAGCATAATGGTTTTAAACTAAAAGAGGGTAGATTCAGACCAGATATAAGGAAGAAACGTTTTACAATGATGGTGGTGAAACCCTGGCACAGGTTGCCCAGAGAGGTGGTAGATGCCCCATCCCTGGAAACATTCAAGGTCACGCTGGACGGGGCTCTGAGCAACCTGACCTAGCTGAAGGTGCCCCTGCTCATGACAGGGGGGTTGGACTAGATGACCTTTAAAGGTCCCTTCCAACCGAAACTGTTCTATGATTCTATATGAACATGCAGACATCCAAAAGTTGTCCTTTTGTGTTGTCCTAAAAGTGCCTCAGCTTACGTGCTTGAAAAAATTGGCAATAGGGATTCCTGTCTGGATCTTGCCTATTAAAAACTCTGCTCTTCTATTTGTAAACTACATAAGGATATGCATGAAATGAAGGAAAATTTCTGGAAAGATTTCCTAAAGACATTGTAAATAGTAAGTGCTTGTACACATAAGTGCATTTTATTGTAGAGTTTTCAGTGAACACTGTGTACAGGTAGGGCTTTGAAACACAGTGGTAGGCCATCTTCTGACAGGGCCTGAAGTTTCTACATACGTTACATTTGTTCTCTGAAATTTTTATTATAAGCTCAGCAGCATAAAAGTAGTGGTGGATTCCAGCTCCAGCTTTGATGTGCTCTGCTGAGCTACAGAGGTTTGTACAGGGAGACTTCGCTTAACTGCACTCAGACTGGAAAGCAAATCTGGTGCTCTCCAAGCGTCAGATCCAGATCAGCAAGAGTTTCAGGGGAGAAATGAGGAACTAAGGAGTGGAAGACTCCTTCAAAAAACCCACAACACAAACCGCAAGCAAACAGAAAGCCTGTTGTGGACATCACTGTGAGTACTCCAGCTAGACAGTTTTGAAAACTAGAGAATCTATCCAGAGGAATGGAAATAAATGTGGGGAAGTATTAGGAGTAATAATATAATTACAGGGAATTCTAAGTAGCTGCATTCAAACTCTTTCGTTAGTGTCCCTCCTTTCAGTGAACTTTCTGATGGTTTTAAAACCAAATTGTGTATTTGATCCCAAACAACCCTATTTTACATGTCTGTAACACTTTTGAAATATTTTCTTTACCAATTCCTGTATCAAATATGTGTGCTGAAATGTCCTTAATTTTCTACTGAAATCCAAAATAATATATTTGGAGGGTGTTTCCTTCATAGCTATAGACTGCTAAAAATTGCATCTGGGATTGATACACATTTCAGATTTTTGTATTAAAGGTTTACTTACTATAAGCTTAACACTAGCTATATGAGGCACAACATTGATTTATTGGCCCAGCACAGATTTTGGTAGAGCAGGGACAGTGGCTAATTCTAATAATTTTTATATTTTAAAAATGGTATATTTATTTTTTAAGTTGCACGCCTGCATGTGTTGTGATTGCAGGAGGGACTCTAATAACTAAAGTACAGGGAAGTTAGTTTAGTTATATAAAAACTTTGATTCTAACAGCATGTAATACTGTTTGCCAGACCTCACCTATAGCTACAATGACACGTCTTAGTAGGACAAAAACTGTTAAGTATTGCCAGCAATCGCTTTTCTTTCAGTTGAAAAAGCAAAGATTTAGTTGAAGGCATATATTTTTGTTTGAGATCACTGGTGCCTCAAACCATAAAAATGGCAAAACATTTTTGATAGCTTTTTTTACCATATAATTGAATATAGTTATTTTTCAATACAGGAATACAAGCAAAAAAAAGAATACTGGGAAAAATAAAAAGCATACTAGAATAATGTGATTTAAACTTTGACAGTGTACCATCATTTGCAGCTGATAATGCTAATGAAAATTTTGGAGACACTATTCTGCCTACAGAGTAATAGAAAATGAGAATGAATATGTGCTTCCGGCTAATTGCGGTGCTTGTAATTCTGTGATTCCATACAGCAGGAGAGAGTACACTGCATGTCATTCACCAGCTGCTTTTCAAAGTGTGTAAGAACAATTTTCAGTCACTTTTCAGTATGTGACAACAGAGTTTCAAAATTACAGGAGGTATGTCAGTTTGCCAACCTCTAAGTGAAAGGTAGCTTATATCAAAGAGTTGAGGACAAGTTCTTAGGTTATAAATGCAACTGTTATTTGAAAACACATCACAGCAAACCAAAATAGTGAAGAGGGATTTCATTCATTAGTGTACATGGTGGAGCTCTCAAATACCTGTCTCATGTTTTGATTCTGGCAAACAGAACTACCTTAACTTGATTCGGTAACTTTCTCTGAAAACATGTGAATTATTCCTAAACATAATTAATAGTGAAATTTGACAGAAGTCTGCATTTGTTTGAATGAAAAAAAGCTTTGTACTGACAGATTCAGTAGTTATGTTTGTACTTCAAGACGTTATCAAGGAATGGTTAAATATTCAGTCTTCAGATCCTATGTCTCTCAAATTCTTACAATTTACGGAGATTATTGTGTCAGCAAATACAGCAGTGAATAATATATATCCTGCATATAGAAGGATTTGAACAGATGGCAAAAGAATGGTAAATACTCCTTCCAGGAAGAGCTACCTTCAGATTAAAATGTTTCTACCTACGAAGGGATTTATGAATCGACCAAAATAACAGAGATGTGTTAAAATTTATAATAGTTGCTGTTTAAAAGAATAAATAGAAAGTTATTAGAATTGAATCGTTCATTTGAAAGTAGTAGAGTGGACAGTAATCTTGAAGTGACCATGTCCCCCACTGTGGCTGGAGTGAAGCTTGGTAATGCAGGACGGGTGGCGATGGCCACCAGGAAGCCCTGCGTGTGCCTTGACATCCGTGTGCCACAGGTGTAGGTGTTGCCTGTCCAATATTCCCTGCTGAAGTAACAATTTTAGTTGTGGTTGTTTGAGATTAATGCGAAATGGGTACTCAAGCACGTTGGTACTGGATGGATGTCAAATAATCTGTAACAATGCTAAACCTGTAGTATTTTCTCACTGGGTAAAATTAAATTTGGATGACTATTAGAAATTAGCTTGTTGAGTGAGGGGTCAGCAGGCTAGGAGTTTCAGATTTGTCTGTTTTTCTCTGCCTTCTGCATGCTGACCAATGGTATGTGGCCTTTCTAGCTTCATGTTAACTATGGTACCTGAGTGTTATTTGTGATAACTGCTCTTTTTATCTAGGGAGGCAGGCAAAAAAAATGCCTGTTGGTAGGCAGCCGAACTACATTTCTACCAGCAATGTAATGTCTCTGCTCCCAGTCTTCCTTGGTCCTCTGTAGGTAGCACCTGACAAACAGTTTTCATTGACTCCCTCATTTCATTCCTTGCTGCATCCCTTGGCTTTCTTTAAATGTGTAAGGGAGCCAAAAGCCAGACTTGGGGTTGGAAGAGTCCCAGTGGAGGTTAGATGCTGCCTGCACTCTTTGGTCCTGTCTTTGGTTATTTGTGCACTCTTCAGGTAGTCCCACAGGTGCATAACTGGTAAGAATAGCTTATGGAAAACTGGCGTAACTGGTCTGGTGGTTGGGAGAAGGATCACTGGCTGATGTAAAATCTCTAATTTTCAGGAACTCCTGCTGTAAACCTGTCTCTTCTCATCCTCTTTGTTGTACAGATTTCTAATGCATAGGTAAGGAGTGGTGTTTTTAAAGCAGAAGTTAGTTTGGCTTTTTTTTTCCAACTAAAAAGTAAAGTCAAAACCAGAAACATTTTCTGCTTTCAGAACCAATATTAAAAAAAAAAAAAAAAAAAAGCTGAGCTGTATCCAGGTTTGGTTGCACGAAAGAACTTTTTGGCTTACCTTTCAATTTTGACTTACTCTACATGTGTATGAGTATGTGTTCCTGTACATGTAGCAGTGTACAATATTACAATGTTAAGTATTGACTATGAAGAACTGTGTCCCAGACTACAATAAAATGCTGTTCATTTTTTTTGGTGAAGTATTTGCAACATTTAAAATAACTGGTATGTTTGTTTAGAATTTTTAATTGAAACCCAACACCACAAGGCTTTGTTAAGGGTAGAAGCAGGAGTCTTTCCTGTAGCAAATCAGTGGTGCAAAAATAAAAAGTTTTTATAGAACAGGGCAGTTCAGTAACACTCAGGTGTCCACTTAATGCAAAAGGCTGATCATGTAGTGGTCAGATGGTATCAGGCCGTTTAAGCATTCAAAGCTGACTTGCATTTTGGGACAGCAATATATTGTTAGTGCTCTGACTATTGATTTCTTCCCCCTGAGAACATCAACCATTGGTGAATATGAATATAGCAGGATGTTTGTTTTAAATGGTATAGATATCCAAATTTTAAAAAAAATTTAAAAAAAGGACTAGGATCTTTAAACAAAATATTTCTCATTCTGAAAAGAGCCCACATTTGTTTTCCTTTAGGGAAAAAATCACTTACTTTCTTATTTTAAGCAAACTGGATTTGCTTATTTGTACATCTGTTCCAAAATTCTTGACTTGAGCTGTGCTGTCCTGAGATTCAGGACAGCCTACAGTATTCATGAAGGAAAACATTGGAAAATTTTCAAACAAAGAGAGCACATAAATTAAGCTTACTGTGAAGAGTTTAAAGGATGCATTTTATGTGTCTAAACATGTTGATTGCTCATATATTTGGTGTCATTAAGGCTTCACAAGTCCATACTATTCATTGAGCAGAACTTGTAATTTTGGTTTTAGTTTGAACTTACATTGAGAAAGAAGGGATAAATGATGTAGTCATTGGTTTATTTCCTAACCAGATGGACTTGATCTTGTGAGATACTTAGCACCTACCCATCCTATTGATCTTGTAGGTGACACACATGCTTCATGAAATTGTTAGAAGTTGAGAGGATATGCTGTATTCTTGCAGTTGCTTATACTGAAGTCAATGGGATCTTCCGGGTGCTCAGTACTTCTTGAAATCAGGTCATATCTTTAGATTTCTAAATAAGGATTTTCAAAAGGACCTTGGCTCCATGACTCTGTCAGGTCAGAGCCCAAATCTGTTATTCCTTTCTCAGCAGCTTTGAGGATCCTTTCATTTTTTTTTCATCATTTGCTTCCCTCAGTTTCTGGTGAGATCAGCCAATGGCAGCAAAACCATCACAGGACAAAAGATGTAAGGATCCGTCTACCCCTTGTATGACAGTGCCTCTCAGTTCTGTTATTTCCTTGCTCTTTCATTTCACTTTTCATATTTGCCCATGTACAGCAATCTTACTTGTCACTGCATGTTCATGAAACACTCAATGTGATGTTTAAATTGCCCTCTGTCAGGATCTAATTCTCAAATACTAAAAATAATCATTCTTGAGACTGTTTTAGGTAGGACATCATATAAACAGCAGTGCTGTTAATATAGTGGATGGATATAAATTGATTAAAATCTTCTCCTTACCATATTGTCCTGGTTTCAGCTGGAATAAAGTTAGTTTTCTTCCTAGTAGCTGGTATAGTGCTGTGTTTTGGATTTAGGATGAGAATAATGTTGCTAACACACTGATGTTTTGGTTGTTGCTGAGCAGTGCTTACACCAAGTCAAGGATTTTTCAGCTTCTGATGCCCAGCCAGCAGGAAGGCTGGAGGGGCACAAGGAGTTGGGAGGGGACACAGCCAGGACAGCTGACCCAAAGTGGCCAAAGGGGTATTCCATACCATGTGATGTCATGCCCAAAATACAAACTGGGGGGAGTTGGGTGGGGGGCACCGTAGCTCGGGGCTTGGCTGGGCATCAGTCAGCAGGTGGTGAGCACTTGTATTGTGCGTCACTTGTTTTGTATATTCTATTATTATTATTATTATTATTTTCTCTTCCTTTTCTGTGCTATTAAACTCAGCTGACGAGTTTACCTTTTTTTTCCCCCGATTTTCAACCCCATCCCACTGTGGGGGGAGTGAGCAAGCGAGCGGCTGCATGTTGCTTAATTGCTGGCTGGGGTTAAACTACAACACATACATTGTTCCTACCTCTTTTGAAAGATTGGGTCATTTTTGCTTTGGCTAACTACTTTGAACTCCAGCTGAATGCCAGTATGTAACTGAATAACATAAATGAATGTCTTTTCCTCACAATCAGAATGTAAAATTCCACAAGTGATAGTTGGCTTTTGAAGATAAACCTGTGCCCCAGTATCATCAGAGTTGTGAAATACTAATCATCTTTGTGTGCGTGTGCAGGTCAGATATCTGTGCATGCACATCTGGTATTTGCATGCATAAGTTTGGCTTGCCCAGTTGCACATGCCTTGACTTGGAAAATCTGCCCTGTAGTTATTAGAAGATGCCATGTATTTTTCTGGGATGTTACGAAATGCAGGGGAATGAATTCTTTCCCCCCAAGACACAATCACAGACACACACATGCTCCAGAGGTTTGTGTCCACCAAGGAGGAGTCTTTTATCTTCTTAGTGTTTGCCATTTGGGGAGGGAAGGGGGTTGAGAGCAGGTGTGAGAAATCAGGTAGGTTTTGGCTCCCTTTACCACAGACACAAGAAACAGATGGCTTAGGTCGGTGCTTGCTGAACATATGGAGTGAACACGCTGGTTACCAAGCTAGAACCTCAGCTGCACTAGCCAGTGCTTTCTGCTTGCCATTTAGCTGTGAATGCTTATTACATATTTAGAATATTGCATCCTTTCTTCATTTTGTGTTTTTCAATGCCCCGTTCCCTTTGGTTATCTTTCCTCTTCTATCTTACAGTCTCTTCTTAGCTGCAGTCTCCTTCATTATGTTGCTCCTCATCTAAATCGATGCTTAATTTTTGACTGTAGGGATTGTGTGGCCAAGTTGCTAACAAAAAGGAGCATGCCTCAGGTTTGCATTCATGTCTGCTTCTGAGGCAAAAGGAGGAAAAAACCCCCGAGAAATAAAGTGTAATAAGCATACCAGCTAATATTTGGAACTTAGATGCAGGTGTACCAGAGTACAGTAAATAGGATCATAAATCTTTCTTAGAAATGATATAAACTTTTTAACTTATCAGCCATTGGGGGAGGAGAAAAGTAAAAGGAGTGAAAACATTCATAAAGCAAGTAGAAAAGAAGTAAGTGATTTGAGCTGTGAACTCAAACTCATTGACTGAATTCTTTCCTAAGTCCACATCTAAAAATCTAAAGACGTGATAGGATTTTGAGGCAATCCGTTAGCTTCAGTGGGAGTTTCTTGGCCTTCAGCACCACTTAGTATAAATCAGTCTGACTGATTGGAGTCTGAACCATGAGTGTTATAGTGCTTGAGGCACCCATTGATGAAAAACCTGGACTGGGTTATTACTGGCTATTTCTCTGTTGAAATAATGCTGTGATTGGTATGTTGGTGCAAGGGATCGGGCAAGATGTTCTCCTGAGGTCCCTGCCTTTCTGTGGTCTTTAAATATTTGAAAGAGATGAGAGGGAGTAGGAGAGAGTGTCCCCAGGCCATAGTGTAGCACTTCATGGGATGCACTTGGCCCTTGGGCTATATTCGCCTGTTTGTTTTTACTTAAAAGAAAAATCCTAGCAAATCTGGCTATTAATGAAAGTCTTAAAAGCAAATGAGAAAAAGCTGGCAAGGAGGTGGTAAAAGAAGGTTTCAAGCACTACTTTCCTCCAGCAACTCTGAATTTGGGAGCGTTTCCCATGGGGAAGGGCTGACGAGGGCTCAGGAGCTGAGCTTGTTGAGGGCTGGCTTTGTGGGTGCAGAACCTCATGCCTTCAACTCGTATGCCACTGTTTGCTCCTCAGGGGGCTGGCTTGCATGTACAGCTTTATCCTTCTGACTGTTAGAGTGGCCCTATGTACTGTGCACATATGCTGGAGACCTGATTTATAATTAAGAGCAGCTGGCCATGCTGCTGTCCAAAATAATTTCCCTTAGTGAAGGATCAGTGGAGAAAAATGCAGACAGGTTTTAGCCTTTTGTTGAAAGAAAGAAGAGGAGCCTTCGTGCTGCGCATGGCCGGGGGAAGTTTATTGCTTGCCTGAAGAACCAAGAGCTGGGGATCTTCCATTTTATGAGTCCCTCCTGTGCTGTACCTGTGGTGAAAAAAAGAAGTTAAAGTTGCCTAAAGGCAGCTTATGGGGATTCCCCATATAGCTTATTTAATGTGTGCTGAGGGCTGCTTCTGCCCTGGTAGTCTTCAGAAATGCAAACAGCAGAAAGATGGTAAAGAAATCCAAACCAACCAAACAAAAGGCTCCCCCCCTTCACCTTTATCCCCATTTCCCCAGATGTGCTTGGCACTTCTCTAGTATGTCTAGTAACTTAATAACGTGAGAGTTATTTTTGTAGTGCTCATGCATAGTGTTGGTTTTTAATAAGTATAAGGGAAGTTAATCTCATACTATGATTTTTTTTCCCCCTCAAGTATGTGTTTTTAGAGTGAGCAAAGCAGATAAAATAGTGAGATGTCTAGAAACATTTTTGGGTAGTCAGCTTGGAACGGCTCCTGTTGCAACTTTATGTCCCTGAGGGATGGTGGGAGTGCAAAGCCCTACCTTGTCAGTGCTCTGCTGCTTTCCTGGTTGTATTTAGATAAACTTTTCTTTTCTGCCTTGCTGTCTCTGAAGCAGTATAGGAGACAGGGGAAGAGGATGAGGCTGGCAGAGTCCAACTCTTCCAGGGGAAGAGCCCTTCTCCAGGGTAATTAGAGGAGAAGAGCAGTGCTGGTGGCTGTTGCACTTCTTTGCACCCTTGCCCACGCCTCTGTTAAGTGATTGCTGTGATCCTGGAGACCGCGCTTTTTGGCCTCCTGTTTCTTTTCTTAGCTAACAAAAGCTGCCGCAGGGTACGCGAGCACCGGCGCGGCAGAGGGGAGCTCCTGCTGCCATGGGACTGGTTACCTCGTGGCTTCAGGGAGGCAGCAGCATGGGACCTCTGGTCTTTAGGGGCTGTGGGAGGATGTGAGGGGACATCATAGGAGAGCAAGTACTTGACAAGCCTTTGACCTCCTGAAGGAAGATAATGATAAGCTAGTTTTTAAGAGAAACCTTAGGGACATATTCATAGGGAGTAGGAGGCAGCATCTCTCTAATCAGCGATTCTATGGAGCGTGTTCCTGTATAAGGAACTGCAGGTTTCTGGAGAAATTGGAGGAGGAATTATCTAATTGTCACTCTGTGACTTGTCTTGGACAGCGGCCTTTCCTCTTTTGAGAGTATTTACTGGGGGTAAATACTATTGCAAGTGAGGTGCGATTGTTAAACTCAGCCGGGCATATCCTGTGCCCTCAAACACCGCGGCACCCTCAAAGGTAGCAGAGTTGACCAGCTTCTGCCTTTGTGGCCTGGACTTCCAAACAGAGGAGTTTCACTCACTCTGTAACTGGATGCACCCAAGCATACACCGAAACAAATCGGCTGAATGAGGTAATTACATTTTCATAGCAGCCTCAGTACAACTTTTCACCCAGAGTGAATTATGTGTCTAAGTGAAGGAATTTGACTACTTAACAGGGTTAAAACAATATACAGATAACAGGGTTTTATACACACACACACACATATATATATATATATATTTGGTTTTGTGGTGTGTACCATTGATGCCATTTATGTGACCTTTGGCAGCTGCCAGAGCATGATGGTCAGTGGCTGTCTCTGGTCTGCTGAATGCCAGGTGGAGGCTGAAAGCTTGGACTGCGGCACAACTCAAGTCAAGCAGTAAGGTTAGGTACTGTAACATGATTTATGCAGGCCTCCACGGTGGGTGTTAAGTTAAGTTGGCTAAAAACGGATGCTGTCCTTTTTCAGGGCATTCAGCTCTGCCATATAAATATGCTATTCAGGTCTACTAAGTTTTTATAAAATGCTGTTTCTGCCAGAATAGCTAACAGGGCTTATCCAGCAGTGACACTTCAATAGCAAAATGTTTTGTGAATGATTTTAGCCTGTTTGTTTTTCTCTCCTGCTGTGATCCTAAATATTTTTACAGAACTATATTTGAGACATGTATTCACTTGGAAGGGCTTAGAAAAGGCAAATTAAGAGATAAATTCGATATTCACCGACATAGTCTATTTTCATTAACTTGAAAGTTATGATGCATGTATGACTGTGTTTATATTGAAAGTTCACAAATACTGCTATAAAGCTCAATTCTTCAATCCAGTTAAAAAAAGGAGTTGTTAAAGGTGGCTGACAAGGAGGCAGCAGTTTGTCCACCAGTTATGTGCTGCTGTACCGTGGAGCTAATAGCATTAATAGAAGGAGCATTTTCAGCTTGCAGATCTGATATAAAATACTAGATTTGTCAGTAATTGAATTCTGAAACAAACATTCCAATTACTAAGGCACTGTAGCTTTTGTTCATGTGATGGGCAGGCAACAGTTCTTGCTTGTACCTGTCCCTACCGATTATTATTATGCATACTTAAAGTTCCTCTTTATTTTTCCCATTTTCATAACAACTGCATTATGATGTGACATATCTTTTCCAGATATTTTGCTTGAATAAATAAGTAGGATATTAAATTCAACTAGGGTATTAGATTATAAATTATTTCTGTAACAGGCATCATAATGTTATTTAGATTTTCAGTTTACACAGACCTTGTAGCAACTCCCAAGAGCTATGCTACAGAATTAGGGGAAGATGTGAGTTGATGTAAGAAAATTGGTTTTGGTAATATGCTGATGTCAGTAGAGTTTTGCTGTGTGGAAAGATATTTAAATTAACGTTTTTACTTACTCCATTGTACAAACTAAAGATTGGTAATGATTTCAAATTACTGATGTGTTGGCGTTTGGACTATGCAAACATGACCATAAATGTCTTTTCCCTAGTAGGGCGATATTTATATTGTTAAGTTTGTGTACGGGTTTTATTTTTTAACAAACAGAGTATCATATTCCAATCTTCCCTGTAACATAAGCATTTCATTTCATGTCAGGAGAATGAAAAAATTTAAGAGCATTTTTAGATTAAAAAACCTGGGCTGGCTAACAGGTACAGAGCTCTCTGTGTCAAGGAAGAAAGCACAGACTTACACTGCCAGTTTGAATAACTGTATCATGATTAGCAAGCACAGTGACACCATATTGGTGAGAGAGATGTGAAAACATGCACATTTATAAGTACATTTATTAGTCAGATGGATGGTAATGGTAACCTGAAGAGAGAGCTTCTAAGTAAAAAGATTTATAGCTGCTTACATAGGTATTCTGTAAATATGGGAATCCATACCCACTGTGATGTTTTATATATTCAGCGCAAGAGTAAAGGTGAAAAATAACTGCGAAAGGAGGTAGATGTCCTCCTGAGCCATTTTCTGAGATGATGGACAGCAGTATTGGTAGGGGTCTTAATTAAAATCAAACCAAACAAAAACCACCCCAGTTGCTTTTAATAATGAGGAGTACCGGAGTAAGGGAACAGATTATCTCCCTCTCCAGAGAAAATTGGCAGATGGAGAAAATGTATGTGCAGGTATCAGCAAGATTGCCTTGAACCCCCTGTGCTGCCTGTCACTGAGGTGCTATTTCAGAGCCTTCCATCAGGGCTGTGGTGAGGCAATTTGGTACCCAGGGCTGAAGGTAGATTTTGTGCCCCTTCTCCCCTTCTCTTTTGCCTCGTCTCAACCCCTGCTGCAACAGCTCAAAGTGGAAGTCCATGCTGAGTGGGACGTTATTGAGGAAACCTCTTCTCTTCATCTGTTTGAACAGCAGATAATACTAGCCAAGTTCTTGTTTCCTGCATAATATTGTGGTCTTCCCCAGGAAGAGGAGATGGTAATGGAGCTACACACCTTTTTTTGTCCCCAGCTGTAGTTGTGCATATACTGCCCATAGCCTTGGGAACGAAGAGCCCCAGCTTACTGCATTCCCAAACGGGGCATGTGGTGCCAAACAGCAAAATTAGTCTAAACTGGGAGTAATTCTGGTGTGAAAGGACTTAGGGGGGGTTGAAGTAGGAATGAGAGCAGGCTCAGGCTCAACATTTTACTGTACAGGTCCTTCACATTTCATCTGCCTGCTGCCCAGAAATATGGATGTCTTATGTTGTGGGCTCTACAGGTATCCCAGGCTGTGAGGGCCTTCTCCTGCAGCTCTTACCTTGCCTTTGGGGTCAGTCTTCCTTCACCAGGAAGCAATGTCCCTCTCGTTGGCTGACCACCATGATTTTGTAGGTGGATGCAAAAGCTTAGCTCCTGCTCACATACGGTGCATGTGGTCTTTCTTTGCTTTGGTACCTGTTAAAATTCACTCTATATAAATACACATACAGTAAGGTTAATGAGTGCTGTCAACCACATGACTTTTAATGACTGGGATGCTTATTTAAGTGTCTTAAATCTGAATTTAGGAGCCAAGTATAAGGTTTTTTTAAAACAAAAAAAAAATGTCAGAGGCATATCCTAATGCTGCACATCAGTTGATAATGCAGGCATGCTCCTATCTAGTGTTTCTGTGCAAGTTCATGAGTCTGGGCATGTTTTTATATGCAAAACATGTCTGGAGCCCATATTCCTCGTCACATCATGGACATGCGATGTACATCCACTATTTGGAATGTGATTTGTCATCTAAATGTAGCTGGTGTTAGAGTCTGAATGTCTCGTTATGGTGAAACATTTTGCTGCTTTTAAAACAACTTGAACAAAGACAGCACTTCATACTGCACTTTGATGTGTGTCTTTATTGAAAAAGCTCCTCTCCATTGCTGAGGCACTGAAGCATTTGCATTAAGTGATACAGGAGATGCCATAGCAATTTCATGAGAATTACCCTTTGCAATGAATGTTAGATTAAACATCTAAGTAAAATCCCTTGAAAGTGGCCAGAAGATAAATTAGAGCAGAGCTGTACCTAGGTACGATTAAATTATGTACCTTCTTTTAAAGATTGTTTTTAATTGATTTGGTGCATACTCTTTAGTTAGTTAATAATGAGTGTTGTACCTGTGGCTATAGGATCACTCATGTGAGTTAGATTTACAGCATTAAGAAACTCCCTTTATCAAAGAAAACAATTTCATAAAGGGGCTGTCCCCTCTCACTGCTCTGTTACTGATAATGTGTCTGGACTGTTTTCTGATTAGTGCTCCAGTCTTACACTAATATTGAAGATGTTCTTTAGTGGATAAATTTAGGGTTATCACATCATTTTAGCAACCTAATTTGTTCCTTGCTTGCACACGACAACAACTTTCATATCTCAAACACCTCCTCTCCATTAGGGCTTCTACAGCACTGCAAAATTGAAGCTAGGAGGGAGATGAGCATTGGAGGAGAAGAGGACAAAGATACAGGATACAAAAATGTGGAGAAGATGTTGCAAGTAGCTGGAAATTTTGCCAGAACAGAAGTTCCTCCTATTTTACTTCTGAGGAAGCTTGAATTTAACTGGTCCTTATAACTACCAATATAGCTGATAAGAATTGCAGATCTTCAATACCCATTTGTACTGGACATTAACATCATCATTTGAAGGTTGTGCTAGGTGTTAATTTTTAACTTTGGCCCAACTTCTGTATGTTCCCTTCCAGTTCTCACTTGTTAACGTTTTACCAAACCTACATCTAAACTGAATTCTAAGATAAGAATTTTCAAGTCCTGTATCTGAAGTTAGACACCCGTGTTTGGAAATATCGTGATGATCATCAGAGAGAAAGAGGTCTTTCCTTAGCAAGGGCCACATATACCACAGATAAGAGAAAGAGAAGTACAGAACCTGGGAAGAGAGGAAGGGTCTGAAGTGGATACCCATCATTGCTCACCCAAGTCCTGCCGCAGCAAAAAGGGCAAGACAGGCCCACAAAAAAACAGCTGCAGCCTGAGGTGGATGTTGGGGAGCCCCTTCCAAGTAGTTTTCTCCACAAAAGTCCTAAGAGGTCACAGTGGCAAGAAGGTGTCTTTGAGGTTGCTGTGGTTACTAATCATGATGACTAATTCTGGTTATAAGCTTCTGAGCTATAAGGGTAATGGCCCATCCTACAGACTGGGCAAGGAGAGGATTCCTCTTTGTTTCGGGAAATCTTCTAAAAGGTTTTCTTTTCATAGCCTGGCTTGGATAGCCATATATATGAGCATTGCCTCAAATCCCCATTTGGGATCAATGAGGAAACATTTCTTGTCTTCATTCCCTCTTGGATTTTAAAAAAAGCCTTCAAGTTACACATTTAAAAAAATTTTGGATAATGATCTCAACCTCGAAAAGGAGAATCTAAATGCAAAAAAAAATAAATCCACCTAACAATTAGATAGCTAATGTTTGCATAATTTTAATTATCACACATTGCAATTATTTCTAATTCATTTCAGTATACAAATCACTATTTTATATATGGCATGTTGTTAATGTTTACTACTATAATTACTAATTTGCAATATAAGGCAGCAATTTTATAGTTATTCAGTTATGTATAATTATTATGTCAAATAGGAGATGGCAATTAACACTGAAATGTATTAGAAATGATTGTACTAAAATCAGTCTAAGAATATGTGACACATACTTGTCATGTAGTGGAAGATGGACTGCGTTTTCCTACTCTTTTCCCCCTAACCGTGCTTTTAGACAATGTATTTATTTGAGATCCCAAAGGATTTAATCCTGCAGAAATTGCTATTTCACCATCACATTGACCAAAGAGTTAGAGCTAGAACTAAAGATCAAAATCCAGGGAGCCCTCTGTAGCTAAATCTCGTGTGAGGTTTCCGAGTTTAGGTGCCATGTTCTACATAAGCATTTCAGAAAGTCCCTCCTTCAGTGGCTGCTTAAAAAGGAGATGTTTAAGTTCTTCTGCTGCCCATAGCTCCAAGTCTTTTAAAAGAGATGTTCAGAGAGAGTTTTGAGCTGTAATGCTGGCAATGCCTTAGCAGGAAGGTGCCAAATGAGCCGTGAGCCTGCAGGTGGCATTCCCGGGTGCCATGCGGACCTGAGCAGCCAGGGAGCTGCCCCAGTGTGATAGCAGAGAGTCACGGTGAAGAAGAGGGTACCAAAGCTGCTCACGGTGACCCACAACACGACTCGTACGTTCCTCTGAGACCACCCAAAGCACAAAGTACCATGCATTGCATCTTCAAAACTATGGTGGTACTATTGTGTGAAGGCTTGGACCAGAAGGTAAGAAAGCTGAGGTCTGGGTCCTCTTCTGGAAGGAGGGAATTGGAGCGGTATCTCCTGTCCCATGGGAATAACCCCTAGTGCAGGCTCGAGTTAGAAGTTACCTTAACTTCCTTTGCTGAAGCTGGGCTGCCATGCTGTCAAGTGTGAGAGTTGGAAGCCAGGAGAAGGTAGGCATCAGAGGGGTTGTGGCACGTCTGGATGGGAGAGACTTGACCTGGGGTGGGTTTGGGAGCTCCTCACTCCACAGACAGGCCCACTGCAGTGCAAAAGGTGGAACAAAACTCTTAACACATAAAAAATTACAGCCTTAAATCATCTAGGGAATCCTTAAAGAGGGGAAAAATCCTGATTCATAGAGAATATGAATTGGCGCTATCACTTAAAGAAACTTTCTTTTATGGCAAAAGAGTTCTCTGTGACAACTCCCTTTTTTTGCCAGGGATTCAAAATCTGGGCAGCTCTAAGCCCTGCTAAACAAAATTCATGGCTGTACATCTTAATAAAGCAAAGAAGAGCGTGCAGCGTGTCAAACAAATTCACCTCCTTCCTTGGTTAAGTGTAAGGCTGCTATAATGGCACATGGCAGGGGGAGATCCAAATAGGGCCCTCGGTGTGTTAACAGAGCATATTGACTTATATCAGTCCTTTTGCCTGGTTTAAAATTGATCCCCTTAGAAAAGTTAAATATCACCTGTGTTTGTAGATTGCTAGACAGCTATTAAGATAATGCTTTTATAAATACAGATGGTGCCCTTATCAAAATTACATGGCAGTAAATAGATGCCAGTAGAAATAATATGACACTTTGATTAGCTAATAAAATGAAGCACAAATAGAATGGGGATGCTAAGTTGCTCTGACAGTTTTCATACTGTCTTATTTATTGCTTGTTTAGCTTTGATAAGTTTCTATTACAGTTTTTGCTTCTTAAGCAATTCCTTTGAAGTTTTAATTTTTAAACAGTAATCTGTATTTTACTGAGTTGGGTAGAAAATGCTCACTGTCAATAAGCTCTTCATCATGATAGTAAATGTTATCATTCTTTTAAAAGTAAGTTGATAGGCCAAATTGCATGCTGTAAATTGTGGAGATAAAAGTGGCAAAAGGTGTCAATTAATATGTTACGTGAAAATTATTGATTAGAGCAAATTATTGCTGGAAGTTTGGCAAGCAATATTGGTTCACTGATGTGGCGGCTTTTTATGTCATGGGAGATACAGTGAAAGTATTGTATCAGTACATCGAATGACAACAGGAAAACTGTACAGGAGGGGTACTGCTTTGGGGACGGACTTATACTGTAGTCTAAGTACTTAGGGCAAGAGTCTCAGTTGTTCAAAACTGGTGTAACTCCATCGGCTTCTGTGGGTTTGAGACATGGTCTGGTCATTTTTAAATCTGCTGATAATAGATATGAAGGAAATACTGCCTGACATTTGAGGCGTATGAGAAAAACCTCCTCATTGATGCAGTTGTTCTTGGGATTATTAATGGCAGTGATAATCAAGAAGCAGAGACAGCAGGTGAGAAGAGTACAAATAGTATGTGGGTCATTGACATGGTCCCACCAGCACAATGCTGACCAGTATTTCTGAGTTTTTTGTACCTAACAAAACTTGACTTAGTAACTTGAAAGCAGAAAATTATTATAACCTCCCACAGATTTTAAAACCTTCTCAGAAACTTTTCGTTGCCCCTGCTTTCTCAGAGAGTACAAAGTTCAGTTTTGGTCTTTTGGTGCAATGTGTCGCTAATAAGAAGCCTGTGGTGTAGCAGTGCTCCCAGTAAATGTGGTGAGATAGATCTCCTCTTCCACTTCTACAGAGAAAGAAAGGTCTCCATGCCTGTCTTCCCATGTGCAGTGTTTTTCTCTGCACCTTGTGAAGCAGCAGTGCCGTGCCTAAACATGACACCCAGTTATCCTCAGTCTTACTCAATAATTACTGCTCTGACATCATCACTCTGCCTGTAGCCAGCAGTTTGGCATAATCTACAGGAGACCAACCATTGGCCAGATGGAGAGAAGGGAGGAACCATCCCAGCTGCCGTGCTCCTCTGGAGCCACACTCAGCACCCGAGTTCAGATTCCTATAGCCCAACTATGGCTCCTTCAGCACAATAGCATTTTCTTTCTGTCTTTATAGGCCCTGCCTACCACCAGGGCTGGGCTTGTGGGATGAAAATTTATCTTCTCACATTTAGACAGTTGCTGTGAGGATGCATAACTTGTGTAAAGACTGTGGCCTGCATGGGAAGTTTCCACCTGTTGCATCCTCACTGGGAAATGTCAGTGGAAAAGGCAAAGGCATCTATTAGGCTATTTCTCCTAGGCGCCCTGCCATCAAGGTTCCTTGCGAAGGGGTTTGGTTTGGGGCTATGAGAACATTTTACCCCTGATTAATCCTACACATTTAGCCCAAATGTTGCAAATACCTCATTGTCAGAGAACAGGTGGGACATATATCTTAGCTGCCAGATGGAAAAATCCTTTTAGGTGTCCAGACCCCAGCTGTGTGGGCCTAATGGAATCATGTTGCTGTTCGTGCTTTCACCTTTTGTTATAAAAATTTTAAAACCTATTTTCCAAATAAATAAATTTAAGAAATCCCAAACCATAACAAACCCCCCCTTCAGATTTCACATCTTTATGGCTATATTGTCAACTTGATGCATGAGGTTTTAGCTGTGCAAATCCCTTTAATGCAAGTGGGAGTTGTACAGCTAAAGATTTACACATTGACTTTAGAATAATATTCCTTCATCTCTCTTTCTCTGTCTCTCTCTTTTTTTTTTTTCCTTTCTCCTTATTGATTCTCTCCCCAGATTTTCCCCTTTACTCTTTAATGAAAACCACAGGCTAATTCAGTGCTTCTCCTTCTGTAGTGAGAGGCAGGCATGATGATCCCTTCCTACTCACTGAACAGGCGTTAAGTCCAAGGGAGTGATTATGTGAAGGTAGTGATAATATGTGATTATTAGGTTGATAGTGAAAATCCTTTATCTCTATCAGTGATTCCACCCAAAACCCAAGTGTGAAACAGTCAATACTGCAGAACGCCACCCCAGTGAAAAATTTTTTTAGAACAGTTTTTTTTCAGGATGACTGTCAGCCTTCCTGGCTAAAATTTCCTTCACTGCTTATAAGTAATGTGGTTGACACAAACAGATGTACATAAATCTAACATTTCAAGGAAGATCATGCCATAGCCTAGCTATATGACAGGGCAGAATTTGAACAGTCTTGTGCTAGCCTGTGGGCATAATGCAAATTCCCTGGGCTGGAGAGACTTGCTTTTGCTCCAGAATTTCAATTGGTTGTCACCTCATTTTAAAAAAATGGGCTCATTCTACTTGGGTGTGTTGTAGAGGTTTCATTCCTTGTGTTAGGAGGGGACGGTTGACCTAAACGTTGAATCCTTTGGGACAGTGAACAATAAAAACCCTTTGTGCCAGTTTATATTAGAAAGTGCATTATCTCCATCTTCTTTAGCCCAGAGAATTTGCATTGCTTCCCGGTATACAACTTGGGAACAGTTTATTGTACGTGTAGCAGGATGTGCAGTTAGGTGTTTTCTTTTTTAATCCAAGGGAAAAGGCAGGAATTGTCACCCCTCTGGGTGGGGTGATAATCCTACACAGACCCAATCCCTGTCAAAGCGAGACTGCAGCCCAGGTGGAATTCAGGATCCTGTAAGGAAGGCATTTTGCCAAAATGTTTGTCTACAGAATGGCAGAGATTAAAGCCCTTCTAGCTCTGATTGGATTACCATGGACCAGAAGCACTTTAATCTCTACCAGTGTGGCTTTGGGGGAAGCCAGTGATTGAGACGTGTGGCGGGACTATGCTGAAGAAGCGGATGACTGCACTTAGCTCTTTAATCTTCTAGTCCTGTGGCTGTAGTAGAAAAATATTTAACTGTTGCAGCAGAGGGAGAGAAATAGGTAGTGAGTAGTTATTTTACCTTTTACGGTGCAAAGAAAATACAAATTGTACTTTCTCCCCTCCAGAGTTGTGGAAGCAGCTTGTGTGTGTGATAGCGCGACTCAGAGCAGCCTGAGCCCCTGCTCGAAACACAATATTGGGTAAGCTGGTGGTGGAGATTAATGTAAGCATGTAATAGCCAATACTGCAAATCAAAGGTCTCTATAACCTAGTACCCTGTCTCAGACCAGCAGCAGTTGCCAGCGGAAGGGTATTAAGACAGAGTATATTTAAAGTGACTTTTTTTTCCCCAAGACTGACAATAGCCAGTATTTTCTGGACACTTCTTGAATAATTTATGTTTAAATGTTACATTTTGTGCATAAGAGTGGCTGCAGAGCTATTCAAGAATGATTCCAAGTATAGGAATGCCCTTTTGGAGAAGGGAAGAACACAGAAGCATGAAATACTAAAACCCAACTTTGGATGATATGCAGGTCAGTAAAGAGATAGGAATAACAGTGGAAAATAAATAGGGATCTGAGCAATTTCTCTTGCTCAAGTCTCAGTCAAGAAAGGACACATTTAGTAAAGAAAACAAGATATGGGTGAGGTGGTGAAAATTGTCAGGAGAGACGTGAAATGTCCATTTAGTGCCTGACCTAGAGCATGCTGTCTGACCAGTGGGATGCAGGATGCTGTGGGAACCGAAAGGCATCCTTCTTGCTTACATAAGGGTCCCCAAAACAACTTCAGCTTTGTGCACCTGCCTAAGTTATTTTGGGGTTTCTACAACAGACTATCTGCAGTCCCACAAGAAAGAAGCTGGGGGATGCTGCGAGACTGACAGAGCCTCCAAAACCTGTCAGTAAGGTTGGGTATTTATTAATCAGCAAATGGCTCCACATAAGAAAGAACCATCCTGGCTGGGATTTTCTTGAGCTTCAGAAAGAGCAAAAGCCTCACATCTCTTGTCCACCTTGTGCTGGGGTGGCCCGGCTGGAGGGGAAGCAGGGGGATTCATCCATATAGGGAATGGGAATGCAAGTCTCTCTGCAAGGCTGAGACGGGCTATGCTCAAACAGGCAGGGAAGTCATGGGGCTGTTAGTTTCAGTGGAGCTTAGGTCACCAGAAAAACAGAACTCCCTAAAATGGAAGAAGTCTTAATTCCCATTTTCATTTAGCGTTAGGAGTGTGGTCCTTCAGTGAACTGGCTGCACGTTCAGGCTTGTAAAAATATGGACAACTTCAATTGGAAGTGTGTCTAATGCCATGCAGACATCTTTAATTTTTAAATGATCTTCAGACTAGAAGGATAAAGCTGTGTAATCCTTATGTTTTATATGCTATTGTGCCAGCCTTTCATGGTGAGAAGCTAAATATTTTTGTCATTTTAGTTAGTTTATATACGCTGTTCTTGGTTTGCTGGCAAAGTGAAATATCTGATGTGTCCCACCCCTGATGTCTGCATTTGGATGCGGGATGAAGTGAAATGAACCTTGTAAGCCAAACACTGAGTTCCTTTCCGTGCTTTTATTAGCTTTTACTTGGCAAATTCTAGTGGCTTTTGTATAGAGAACATAACATTGTAAAAACGGTGGATGTTCATGGAAGGCACAGCATAACTTAATAAATACAGTATACATGTTACGAAATGGATGCTCTTTCACTAAGTACAGAAGCTACATATGGTGCTGATAGCAAATGCCATATGTTTGTAGAAGAGGCTACATTTGTACAGTGCCTTTTTCTGAGACCTACTAATCTGTGAAAAATAACAATTCTGTTTAATACTGCTGTTTGTGGCCTCTTGGTTTTGTCTTTTAACTTCTGTGAAATGTACCCAGCTGGAACGGACCTGGACACGTAGGTCTGCACTCCTTTTCAAGGCCACTTGATCCTAACAGTGCCCATCTGAAAGATCCAAAATGCCCCTTACCCTAATTGTGGTGCTACAAAATTAGACTGTCTTTTATATTACTGTTCCTGGCTCTCCAAATCCTGAGTGCCTAGCTCCCCAGTGACACAGCTTCCAAAGGAAAGTACTCATCCATCACCAGTGTCACCGATGGCCTGCTGGCAGTGATGCTGTCATAGGAGACATAGCCTGAACCTGGGCTCTCAGTATGGGAAGAGATTTGGATCCAGGTGTCCCACCTTTCTGTTGCCATAACCACCAGTGTATGGCGTAACAGCTACTGACAGCATCTCCTCTGCTAGATGATCCTGTACGGATCTGCTGCTGCTTTCAGAGAACAGAAGTAGGCACTTAAGCTCAGGAGAGGGTTCTGGGCTGTGGATGGACACAACCACCTGATGCCTTGCCTCAGGGAATTTTGGAAGAGGGTGAGACTTCATATACTTAGCTGTAAGCTTTCCTCTTTGGCTGTGTGGCCACGTGCTCAATATGAGTCTTCTGAGGTTTTTCACACTCCAGTGAACTCCCGAAGTTGGTTTCTGTATGCTCTTAGGGCCTATGATGTGTCTACCTCTGTGTTTCAGGTTCCCTTTTGGGACCAACTTTCTAAAAATGTATGCCTTGCAATGCCTCACTCTAAGTGCCCAAGCCCTTTATGGGATCCAACCTTCAACTTAAACCTGCTTAGTTAGAGATCTGATTAGATAGCAGCCATACCTCGTATGGTTGCTACTTCCAGGAATATCTCTTGCTTTTTAATCTAAAAAAGTTTGGATTAACTAGATCTCTCTCTGAATGTACCATGCATAAATGTCCCATGCACAGCTGCTAGCAATTCTTGGCATTTTTAAAGTATTATTTTTATTTGGTCATTGAAGAAAAGCGTTTGGAAACAGTTGTGTAAGTAATTTGGTTGAGCAGGCTTTTTAGCAATAGGCAATAGAGAGTTAATTCTGGGTCTTGTCAGCTGCTTTCAGTTTTGAACACGTTTCAGATTCAGAAGACAGCCATATAGAAAAGAATGTTATGTTAATGTGACAGCAATCACAGACATTGCTATTGAAAACTCACTGTTGCTTTCCCCTTCAAAATTAACATCATAACCTTATGTCAGTGACTCAGTATTATCCTAATACCTGTTTTTGGATTCTGTCCAGTCCCATTAGATATCCCCGTGTTGATTGCTCTGTTACTGGTGAATGTTAATTGCCTCCAAATCTCAGTGGAGTTCAAAAGCTTGGGGAAAAAGTACTGACTGGTAAAGCTGCTAGTTTTATTAACAGGCAAGTAAATAATAAATCTGTTCAGAGATTTCAGTGAAGTGCCTGAGACATGAGGTATAAACAGCTGATCTCACATCTTTCTTTGCACATCTATCATATGTTAGTAATGAGATAGCAGAGTAAGCCATACTGACTTTGAACATTTAAATGGTATCAGTAGTGCCTGTCCGCAGTCAGTGTACTTTAAGAGGTAGTCAGGCTCCATGTCCTTCCCGTTGGGATTCTCATCGGCTTGACATTACATGATGCCACTTACTACCTTTTAAGATGCTTTTTAGAGTTAGTGGGACTATTTAATTGAAATGATGATGTCAAAATACAGTTATAGCAAGGCTTATCGCATGTCATTTAGTATTTTTTCCTCCTCCTGGTAATGCATATTTATGATTTTTTTTTTAATAGAGAAACTGCTCTTCTGCTTTGCTTTAAAGGACAACTGAGATCTTTATTACTTGTCTGCTTTTTTCTGTTTGTTTTATTCCCAGAGTTTTAAACGAAATCACTGCATGCTCTCCCTTTTCCACACCAGAAACCTCTAGATGGAAAATCCCCAGTATAATCCCATTGTGGGTTTTCTTCTGGTAGCGTATTTTCTGGTTTAGGTACCTCTTTTAGTAGTTTTTAGTTTGAAAAAACGTTGGTAGCACTTAACAGAGCTGAAATAAGTGATGTGGAGAATATACTGTAATCACATACTGCAGAATAATTACATATTTTATATCACTGGTTTTCAGTTGGTAGATAATATTTAATCTCCTAGTAGAGATCTGTAATGACTCATTTTAGACACTGACCCTCTAACTTCATTTCAGGAATGAAATATTTCCTAATCCAGTAATGTCTGTCTATACCATCGTGTCATGTAGATAAAGAAAAGCAACTCCAGGCACCCACTGGTAGATTGCTTAACAAAAATAAATGTCAGCAGGTGAATTGCTTGCTGAATGCTAGGCTGAAGTCAAACGTGAGCTGAACGTATGTTATGGCTGTATAAAATCTGTATTAGAGCAGGTGAAGTGAAGTTGCTATTTTTCTTATTTTAAGTGATTTTTCGGCTGATATAATGAAAAGCGTACCCAATCTTAACTTGAATTACATTGATCTGATAGGCATAGCATGTCCAGATTAACATGGGTTTTTTTAAGCAGTGTAAAAGTGATTCAGTAACCATGTGAAATTGTGAACAGAAGCCAAGAATTTCATTGTGAGACTTACTCTAGAGAAACCAAACCAGGACAAAGAAAGTGTGAGAGAATAAAAATTAATAGCATTTTTATTTTTTGTGGAAATGAGTTTGATAGGGAAGTAGTATTTATTATTAAAATACTTGGGAGCATTTGAACCTTGACCATGTTTTCACCAGTTGTAGTAAAAAATACATATAGAAAATGAGCACACTGCCAAACGCTGCGTTTGGGAGGTCTCTAAAGTAAAGATGGTGAGTGATGGAAATAAGCTTCTTTAGCCACACTGAAGCACATGAGTAGCTGCCAGGATTTCACAGCTTCTGAGCATTAAGAATGTCCCATTCATTTCCATGCTGAAAATGTTGGTCACAATCTTCTCTAGCTGACCAGTGTCTCTCACTGTGAAGATACACTTTTCCTATCAAGCCCTGTTTCACTGCATCCCTCCACTTCTGTTCACATTTATGAAGAATGTCAGCAAGAGGAAGGACTCTGCATGTTATATTTTATAAACAATTTTACATTTAATTTTTCAGTTTTGGAGTCCACGATAACACAGACCATATGCTGAGGCACGAAAAAAAAAGAGAATGAATAAAAGATTATTTACTGTTTATTTAGTTTTACCAAGTTAGTATTTTGCTTTGTGTCTATATAAATGTATTCCTGTTTATTATTAAATCATATTTCTGAAGCTGTCCTGTAGCCCTGAAGCATGTGCTTGTCCCTGAAGTCAGAGGAATTTTATTCTTGTAAGTGGCATAGAGTGGGGCTGCATACGTTTACTGTAGGTTTTGCATCACAGTTTTAGTTCCCATTTTCCATCCTGGATTCAAACAGCCCTAACATCTCTGTCTTTCCCTGCGCCCTGCTACTGAAAGATTCCTGGCTGAAATCAATTTCCCATTTCTGCCATAGCTGTGCTGGCCGAAGGAGAAAGCGGTGTGTCCAGCAGGTAAGGTAACAAGGAGTTACTGCCCATCTCGCCTGCATTCCCTTGTCATCTCTGCTGGTAGGTGTTAGTTTAATCCAGGGAGTGGAAAAGCTTGCCCGAGGCTGAAAGAGAGGGAGGTGGCTTGTGCTACTTGACTGCCATTAGGGCATGGAGATGTAATACCAGTTTATTCAGTAGGAGTTTGTCTTTGATGCTTAGAAATTTTATACTTTCTGCAGAGTGCAGGCACTCTGCAGTGCTGTGAGCAGTTAACTTGGCTCTAAAAATGAAACAAAACCTGAGGTGCGGTAGTTCGGTGTGGGTCAAATTCATCTTAGATGTAAACATCACCACCCTGCATTTGCATAAATTATAAGAGTTTATGCTAGGGATTAATTTGGCCTGGTGACTCTGCTAAGATGAAATTTTTTGTGTGCTTGTGGATTATGGTGTCAAGAGAGGGGATCACTGTTGCTAGAGAGCATCTACGAGAAATAGGCCAAAAATAGAGTAATTTCCATAGCTTAGGGAAAAAAACCCATAGAATCATAAAAAGTAATCAGCTGTTGGAAAGAATGAATTTTGTGCTCCTAATTTGCAGAAATCCCAGCAGTTGCTACTGTGCCCAACCACTCACTAATACAATAAAATATAATTACATAATTAAATACAATATAGGATTTCCATAATAGGGAACTTTATTTCCTTGTCACAATATGCGAGTTGTTGCAGTTGAAGCTCATAGTTCGGCACTGTAACTATTATTAGATGCTAACACATCACGTACTAGGCAGGATTCTCCTACAGGGGCACTTCCCAATCTGGGCGAAAATTGTTTGCTGTAGACAGTGGAAGCTTTATAGGAGGTTGCCTAACATGCACCTTTTGGATGGAGAAGTATCTTACTAACCATGTTTTGCTTTGTTAACTGTCTCCCATTGCTGTTTGTTCAGACTGATGCAATCTGTCTGTTGCTAAGCCTGGGACTTCCTGGAAGCTTAAATTCAAGCAGATCAGTGACTTGCTGGGGTAGAAATTTTCTTAGAACGTGATTGCCCATTGCTGATGCCAGTGGAAACTTGATTAATTAGTACTGCAGAAACAGACACTTAGGTACAATAGAATCTCTGTTTAGGTGAGTACTGTCTATTGTGATACAGAAGCATTAATCCTGTTTTTATTGATATATTTCCATTTGGACAGTCATTTGTGTGAAATTCTGCAGTATATGAGATTGGTTTGTTGCTAGCAGAAACAGTAGGAAAACATCTGGATCCAGTGCTGAGGAATGTTAGCAGCAAAGGTAATCATGGAGGTGCAATCCTTGAAGCTTCTAGAACTTCAGTGGGTGAAGCTTTTTTGATGTTTATATATTTGAGGTCAGGCAGAAGGAATTACCTGGCCTTTATGGTGGGTTTTTTTTGTACAAAATACATACATAAGGGAAAAGAGAGAGTGACTGGGAACTAGATTTTGGAGTAAAGAAATGAAGCCATGTGAGCTGTAATACAGTGTCCAAATAACCAGGTACATAGCATCATTGTGAAAATATGGGTCTTTTTGTGTTCAACCAGATTCACTTAAAGGCAAAAATGAAGTGCTAAGTCGAGATAAAATAACAGTTTTGGTTATCTGCAGGGCAGACACTGGTGACAAGTAATGGTTGCTTCTGATTTTGCTCTCAATTTCTCTTCCAGTCCCTTTGTTTCACCCAAGCTTCTGGCCTTGCGCCCTTTCCACTCTGATTGGCTTACCTTCGTTTATTGCAGTTCATCAGTGGCCTACTCCTCATCTCATTAAAATCAATGGCAAAGCTATTACTGACCTCAGTGATGCAGGAAAAACCCCAGGTCTACAATTCCTTGTTTATCCTAATCAGTCAGATCATCATCGTTAATTTGATCTATCTTAAAATCCATCAAAACACAGCATACTTTTAGTTTACCTGCTAACACATGAAGTGCATAATCCTGAGCCTTCAAGCAGAAGCTCATGTGATGAGTTTCTCCCTAGCAGAGCAGTTGCCTTGCTTGTATTTTAGCTTTTCTGAAAGTAAGAGTTTGAAGAACTGTAAAGACTTCAGGGTTGGCATGTTCTGTTTGTAGGCTACAGAATCTACTGACTTTTGAGTAATCTGTGTAGATGTGCGTGTAGAGTACTTTCACAGTCATAATCTTGAATAGTTCAAATTTAATTATGATGAGAGATCCTGTATTTCATTTATATGTAAAATTAAAAGAAAATATGCAGAAGCTAATCCTATTCTGAGACCAACTCCAAATACTTCTGAGCTAAAATGTTTGTAACATAGAAATCTTATTAAAATTCCTATTTCTACACATTTTAGTAGTAATTTGGTTTAAAAATTGCAAGACTGTAGTTTCATTTGACTGAGAGAAGAATTATGAGACTGTAGACAGACTAACTGCAGTTTTAACAATGCTAAAATCCATTATAAATCAGAAAAGGAGGGAAAAAGTACACATGCCATAATAATAATTTATTTGACAGTGCTATTGAATATACATACAGCTCACAGATTATGTGTTTCTAGTACACTAAAAATAAGAAGGCTAAGCACAGGAACATTATTTTTAATATGAGGATGCAATGCTAAAGAGGAGAGAAGTTTTTGGAATGATAATCAGGCTGCTGGAGCACCATGTTAAACTGGCTCCTGGTTATACAGCCTCCTGCACCAGCTGCAAAAAAAAGACATAGAAAAGCAAAGAAGGCAGTACGATTGGCATCTCTGTGTATTTTCCTTTTTTTCACATTCTTATCAGGGAGACTCCCCCAGATTTCAGAAACGTTTTTTGAGCTATAGCTTTCCAAAGTCCAGTGTCAGAAATGCTAAGCTCCAGTATGGATTAGAAAATGTGGTGGCTTGGCTGTGTCCTGCTGGTATGCTTTGGTGGGGATGGGGAGTGAGTGATTGTATGATTGCCGCTTGTCAGATCTGAAGAGTGAAAATCTAGCTATTATCCTGTCCTTTGTATTCCCCAAAGGTCGCTTAAATCCCAGTGGTCACTACTGGGATTTATTTTGGGAAGCAGACTTTGCATCAGGGTTTAGAAATACAGCTGTGATAGTCTGTAGAGGTAAGGCTATATGGATTTCAGATGTATGGGAACGTGAGTTGTGCATTTCTGATGTCTTTATGAAGTGGATTTACAAAATTTGTTTGAGCTTTCCTTTTGGCTGTCAATGATAGCGTATGTCTACCAGTAATATGCTTCTTGTCGTAGTCCTTTTTTCAGGCAAAAAATATTCTGAAATATTAATCTTAGCAACGTTGCAGTTATGGGTAAGGATACGATGGGGTTTTCTCTGAATGAGTTGCTCATGGTGAGGCACAAAGTTGGTCAAGGTACAGATTTAGCTGGCTCTTTTATCTGTATTTACAAATTCTGTTTAATAGGAGCAATAATAAGTAGCAGCCAAAAGATAATTGTGCTCATAGTTCAGTTGAAATGGGTTGTCCTGAAGGACCACGCTTTGTAATACTGGTCTGTGCTCTAACTGTTCAGAAATACATTGTTGTGTGTTATTGCCTAATTGGTGAACTGTAATTGCCTATATTGAGAACTGATCTTAAAAGTTAATCTATGCTGGAGTCAGGAAGATTAATTGGGGCAATCACCATCCCATAGATTTCTAGTAAAGTGACACCCCCTTAAAATGGTTTCCTGTGAGTGCAGTGTAGTCCGAAATGAAAGATGGGCAACACATGCCTTCTGAGTGTGCTCTTCCTTGCCCAAAAGCTCATCTGTAACTCAGCATACCTTCACTGAGTACTCTGGACACAAGATTTTAGGGGGATTAGTGGCTGAGAAAAGGCACAGAAGATTTGAATTATACTATTTTAGACAAAATCTGTGATGACATTGACGGGGGGCTATGGCTTGTGTCCCTTTCAGATTTGCTTTAACCATGCATTTTGATTTGAGGGTGGTTCTGTTGGCTGGTTTACAGCATGTGGAACCGAGACCCAGCCACGCTTCCACTTAGTTGTGTACCCGGAGTGTCTCGGTGGTGAACTGCTGACCACCTGGGGCCAGCTGGGCAGACGGTGCCTGGCATAGTTCAACTTGACAAGCATTGCCCCTGAAACGCCTCTTTCTGTGTTAGGTCAAGTACCTTTTGATGCTCTGAAGTTGGCTGAATAGGTTTCTCCAGATGCCTCGTGGCTTGCCTGCGTGAGCCGAGTAGTACAAGTGGTGTCGGCAGCAGTGCACCCTCCTCTCACGCCGCACCGTGACCAGCTGCTGTTAGCACCACTAGAATAGGAAGGTCACAGTTAAAACTTGGATGTAAAACAGAGTTTCTGAAGACGCACTGAAAATTTTACATAGATGGGAGGCCGCCTTTACAGAATTTGAAATCCAGCCCTACTACATGCTTCCACTGTGGCAGCTGAACGACGGAGGTGTAAAGCTAAAAGATGTTGGATCATGTGGCGTTGGGAGGAGATGGACTCAGTGTACTGTAGTGAAATGTCACATTCCAGAAGGCCCTGAAATTAATAGTCTCCTTGTCACACCACACTACAGTCTCTGTTCACATGATGCAAGTCCTGTTTATGTGATCTATCCTGAAGTAAGAAAGCCGTTTGCTTTATTTATGAGGATTGCGCCGCCATCGCAGCATAGAGTGGAACATCATTTGATCGCCTCGGTGTGCATTCACTACCTGCTCGTCAGCGGAGTAAAAACCTTTACCTGACTGAGCTGACCATGGGAAGACTTGGAGCAGCCTCTTGTGCTGGCTTTGGGGCTGCTTCACATGTAACGTGATCTAGCTGCTGAACTTTATAAGGTTTCTATTTCTAACTTTAACTGTTTTTCATTCTTTAGAAGAAATTTGGCCTCGCTCCAGAGGCGACAGGATGTAACTGAATATCAGGAAGTGAGGTGCAGCCTGGGCCTGGCTGTGGAAAGTTAGAGACGTGAGGATGGCTGGCAGAGATGCTGCTGGGCATTACAGGAGTGGTTAGCATTCCCGCTGCTCTATCTCAGTGCACGAGGCCCGTTGTCGGACCTGTTGTCAGGCAGACATTTCGCCTCTGCTGCACATCCACGGGAATTTCTGCATGTTACAGGAATTCAGCAAACGATAAGGGCAAAATCCATGTTTGATAAAATGCTACGGGTTTCTGGCACTGTCTTCTCTTGTCTTTGTGGAGGGTCTGGTTCTTGCTCTCCTTGAAGTGCATGAGCGATTGGGAGTTATGGCAGAGGAAAGCCTGCATTTAGGTACATGATGGTAGTGCCTGGAAGGACCACTGTGGCCCTCTGGTTTGATCCATAACATGAACACACCACCTGAGCTCACTAGAATCAGTTACATCATTGCACCTAGAGCCTTTGTCTTAGGGAAAATGTCCGATACTGAAACTGCTCACGACAGGCAGTGTACCACAGCACATAGTAATTGCTCCAGCAGCTAATTACCCACAAAATCTAGTCTGATTTTGTGTGGCTTCAACCTCCTGCCATTAGATAGTCCTTTTATTTTACTTGCAAAGGTAGTCTTTGCATCCCGGCTACCGATCACTGCTGGACAAAGCCACAGTGTGTGCCATGAGTGTCAGGAGGGAGAAGGAGAGCAGTGCGGATGGCCAGGGTGAGGGTGGAAATGAGCCTGGCCTGAACCCAGGAGACAAAAACCTTTGAATTTTGTTTTGCCTCTGTGTAAACTTTGAATTTTGTTTTACATTATCTCTGTAAAGATTTCTGGCTTAGGTCTGTCTTTAGCTGTTGAAAGAGACATCTTGGAATACATTCGTGTTGGCATGTGTGCAAATACCTTCGGCTTTAACTCTCGGTTAAGTGTACATTTTATTATAGGGTCAGAAACAATATTTCTCAGTTACCATTTATTCGTTCTTATGAAGGAAAAGTGAATTTCATTTCAGTGGAAAAAGAAGGCAGTTAGTTTTCCAGGTTAACATTAGACCTAAATCAAAAATCCAATACCGTTCTTGGTGCAAGGAGTAAAAAATTGTATGGGAGCAGCCTGTGTTTTGGAGGTCTGCTCTTCTGCTTCACAGGAACAGCAGAGGCTGCAGACCATAGCTCACTGTCTGTCTGGCCTCTTAGCTGTCACACAGCTTGTTCCAAGCAGGGACGTGTTGGCTGGGAAGTGTACCTGGGGCTCTCCAATAGCAAATGTTGGGGTTTGTCCATCCCAACTAGTCCGTGTGGGTTCCCGAACCTGTATGCAGGCAGGGATGTTACAACTGCAGCTCACCACTGCTGCGTGCATCCTCAGGGACTTTGCCACCCAGTGGAGCCATGAGAAGGGACAGCCCAGAGGGGATGAGAGGAAAGCACTGTCTTCTGCAAATAAGCCATTAAGTGAGCAAAAAGAAAGAAGAATGGTGTAGACCTTGCAGACTGTTGCGGTCTAAGGCACGAAGAGGTAATGGAGACTCTCCTGCGCAACAGTTCTATGACTTACTAAGCAGCCACCACTGCTTCAAGTGTTGGTGCACTTCATTCAGCTCTTAAAAAAATAAGGACCAGTGAGCAGACTGCAACCTCACTGCCAGACTTCAGTCTGATCCAGAGTAGAAAGGAAAATGAAATAATTAAGTAACTGTGGAAAGGCTGAGTCGTAGGTTACAGACCGCATCAGTAAGAAAATTTCATGGTCAAGGGTCTACACTCAAGAAGCCTTCCCTGGGTCCAATTCATTTTGCTCATCTCAGAGAAAACAAGGGCACCCCTACTGCTCTCAATTGCTATATGGAATATAGGGTGAAAGACAATCTTGAGAGTGGCTCACTGCTAAGTTATTAAGGATATTGTATCTAATGAGACCTTGTACTTGCAAGACCTTGAAATGCACCAGTGCCTTGCTAGCTGACTGCCAATGTGAGGTGGGGAGGTCTGCATTATCCAGGTTTTCATTTTTCACTTTGATTCTTGTTATAAAGGCACCAAAAGGAGAGTTCTATGTATATGTAGCTCATTTTTTAGGCCAAGTAAGCTTAATCAGTTACATGGGCTTCCATAAACTTGTAACGTTGTGGTACAAGTTGTGTAATCAACCATGACAAGATTATCGCTTGTCTTGAGGTGTATTTAGATTGACTTTTTAGGCGACTCGGATGTTAAGTATTGAGTTTTTTCCGAGTCGTATTGTCAGGAGAAAAATTTATCTTGAACAGCTGGTCGAAATGAAACTGTATCATCCATTAAAATTAAAATGCTCATTTCTGAATAAAAGCAACTTTTAAGCTTGCTCTTGGCACTGTAGTAAGTGATCAGTTTATTTCTCTCGTGAATAGCACTTTTCTATTATGAGACCATGTAATATAATGTACATTTAACCCTTAATAGACCCTTCCTGGTGTCTCACAATTTATATAATTCCAATATTATGACTCTGGCATAAAATGTTTTGATCCAGATATATAAAGGTCTGCATATTTCTTGCTCCTAGTTTCCTATGCTGGCAGATTTTTGAGAATGGAGGTGTCGTGCTACCGGCTTTCTATAAAAGCAAGAGAGCTTACTGGTGTCCTACAACTGATGGACTACCATCAGGTTGGAGTCTTTAACTGATGAGTAAAAAATTGTGGTTTTTACCAGGTTTTGATGATACTAGCAAATATACGTAAATAGGGTATAAAATTAATCAGCTGCTATTCAATAAAAAAGCATCATGTTTACCTCAGCCTTGTAGCTACTTTGCCCTCCTACAGGGACTATTTTAATTAGCAGCATGAATTTTGGATAGTTTAATTTATTTTGTGATTGTTTAAAAATATGCTTTTGGAAGGGTTTATTTATAAACTGCCCAGGTACTTTGCAATAGCATTTTAGCAGCATCTGTAAAAGCAGGGTGTTTCATAATACACAACTTTTTGCTCATCTTTTTGGTCTTCTTTATCCTTGCCAACAGGATAGTTACTGGGGTGTCTTATTTTCTTGCTGCTCTTCACTGGTGACAGCAGAGTGAAACAAAGTGAGGATCAGATAATTAAATGAAAAAATAAACATTTACTCAGTTGTCTCCTCTGAGGAGTTCTTCTGTGTAAAATGCTAATAAACATGCCATATGTTTCAGTGGTGACTTCCATTCCAGCAGACCACAGTAGACTTTACAGACTTTAGGGTCCGTTCATCTGCTCATTGGATTCATTCATCTGCTGATTTGAAATTATGGCAGAGTTTCTGTAGGCTTAAGTATTTGTAGCACTGAGTGATAAATGCCAGCGGCTGCAGTTCTGGACCATTTTGTGTTATGCTGCTGTTCTACGGAGCTGATAACATGTAATGTCTTACAGAGTCAAGCCTAGGTAAACTCAGTCCTTACACACTTGCATAACCCACATACTTCCAGTGAGATTCTTGCATGAGAAGTGTGAGCAAGGGTTTGAGTATTTAGACTGACACGGACATTATTTTGTCTATAATTGAACAAAGTCTTTTCCTGTGTTTGAAATACCACAAGTGTCATTGCGTAAGTAACTGGGTTTAACCTTTGTAATTAAACGAGGAAATTTATGAAAGACTTCCTTGGGATGCACAAATACATTCTACTCACAAAGTTCATTTAGCTTTGTACAGGGAGTAGAAGGAACTTCGTATATGGATGATAGTACTATCTTTAAAGTGTTTGCGGAGTCATGAATGCGAGAAGCAGATGGGTTAGGTACTTAGGCTCATATAGTACATGTAAGACTGTATTCCAGAGATCTTGCTTTTGCAAAGCTCTTGCTGATCTGTATGAAACTTCTCTGAGGAAAGACTAGGTAAATGTGTTGAAAAACTTGAGGAAATGGTGCCACCTGCAAAGTTCAGAGCTCTGTCTAGTGAATGCCAGCATTCCTGGTGCAGAAAGGCACTTCCAACAGGGAACATTTGGTAGATGTCTGTAAAGCAAGATTTTGCGTTTGAGAATGTTCTCTGCAAGACTCCACGTGCAAAGTTTTGCAAACTGGTACAACCACTAAGCAATTAGACTAATCAAGTGTTCAATCACCATAACTTCCTGACAGAACATTCCATACATACGGTGACCATTTCAAAGAGACAGAGCCGAAGAGTTACAAAGAACAAGAAACTACCTTTGAATTTCCTAGTTTTCAAAATCGCATTTAAAAATGTGTCCTACAAAGATGTAATCCCCAAATGAACGTGATGTCAGTATATGAACAACCTTTCCTGGATGGGGTCTCATAGTCAATACACTGTAATGGATGAATTATGTCACTTATCCTCGGATTCTATCTGCCTTGCTCTTCCTACAAGTTAGGACTATGGTTTAGTAATAAATGAAATATTTGGATGTTTATTTAAACATTGAAGTCTCTCTTAAAAAACAGACTATTTTTCTCATAAAAATGACATAGCATGGACAATACTGTGGTTCCTGCTGTTAGAAAAGAGTAATTACTTACAGCCACTCTTATAATATGCTTGCTTGCTAAATGCATAAATCTAATAATGCAACAATACAATGCTACAATGAGCTTCATGAATTGGAAAAAGATAGAATTTAAATGCTTTTGGCACCTGACATACATTTCTCACAGAAGATCTATAATTTCCTGTATTAGAGCTAGCTGTATCCTTTAATGAATGCAACTGGAAAGAAGAGTAAAGGATGTTTTGAGATTCATGTATTTAGTACTTAGTCTACTAGGTGCCATTTTGCTTGTTACTTTTGATTTTAAAGCTACCAACCTTATTTGGGCAGTTTATCCTTTTTGTGGGGAGAAAATGGAAGCAAAGGATGGCAAATTGTGTTTGGAAATTAAGTCTCAATAGTGCATGGTTAAAATCAGTGTCCCTGACTGTTGTTGTTGGAAGTGTATTTCAAATGCCTCGGTATCACTTATATGCATTTTGAGACTGTGTTTGTAAATGTTAATGTGTGCTTGCCTGGCTCACTGTGCATTTATGAAAAAGCAGTAGATTATATTGTAGCTTGCTGCAGTTTCTTTGACCTAAGCATCAGTCATGAAAGTTTAATGTAATCTTCTCTAGTGTACCCAGCAGTCATACAGGTGTAAGCACGAGTCATCGTTCCCACAAGGATCTGTTCAGCACTGATGCCAGACTTTCTTACTCCACACATAGGTTTGGTTTACAGAAGCAGCATCAATGGTAAAGTAAGAAGCACTATATCCTCACCAACACCACTGGAACAATTTTAGAGTGCACTGGAAAAATGCAGTATTTTAAAGCTAGATCTGATGCTAAAGCATCATACAATAAAAATCAGAATATGTGGTTCTGGGAATGGGGTTAGGATACTTGGAGAACAACTTCAGCCATTTTGGAAATGCATTATGCTGGATTGGTCTTTTTTAAGGCTATGCTTGTGATAAGAGGAAGCTATCTAGTTCTCTGCTAGACAACACTGTGATCTCTACAAGTTTCTTGCTCCCTGGAGGATCTCCAGCATGTGGGCTGCTCCCCTCTGACCTGAGCCAAACACGCTGCCGTCCGAAATGGTGCTCTTGCTTATTCCATGTTTGTTGTTGCTAAAGGGAAGCTAGTGGAGAGCAAGTAAGAGGAACTAGCTGCTGATGGAGCTGAGGCTTGACAAGGCAGAAATGTTTAGTGTGGATGTATAAAAGCAATGCACGTCATTTCTTTTTGAGAAAACTGCTGTGTTTCACATATCTGTATTTCACAGCCTTCTCTGATTTGAATCTTCCCTAAATCACTCCAAACCTGTGTTCCTAAAGTGTTGAAAAACAGTCCTGTTGAAAAGCTTTTCAGGAAAATTGTTAATAATCTTAAAGAGTTAAACCTTCTGCTTTCCTTGTGACGTTGCCCGTCCTTCAGGTGTGGAGGTCATGTCAATCCTCTGGCCTGATCAAGAGAAATTACTTATATATTTCATGACCTCAGTACCCGTTTGTGTTGACCAGTTCCATGCAAGCTATCAAGTGATTTTGCCTCACTTTTGCCCTTAGTCTCATTTAATTAGATACAAGTCTGCATACAATTCAGCCCAACTAGTCTCTCAGTGTAAGTTGTGGTTTCTCTTTTTGGCTTACTCTCTACTTCTTCTGTGATTGAAGCTGTGGAATCTTGTAATTCATTTTGTTCCACCATTATTGATTTGGTGGCAACAGTCCAAATGTTGAAAAATATTTTCCAGGTTGTTGTTGTCCTTGATTTCCAAAGACATTGCATACAATGAAGCATGTGGATCAGGAATTGACGTATCCATAGTGTCACCAGGCTTTGAGGGTGCATTTTCAATTGTAAAAGCAGTTTATTGTTAATTAGAGAGACTTCCAAGGGCATCATGATCTCCTGATAGTCTGTGAAGAGTACCTTCGGTAGACTGGGAGGGGTTGCCAAGACCATCGCTTGCGTAAATCCTGAATTGATTCCCTGCTGAAGAAGAGTAGTTAGAGTATCCAAGTTACAGTTATGAATAAGATTAATATTAAATTTTAAATTCTACTCTTTTATTAGTGGATTTTGTTTTGTGATTCTTTTAAAAGAAAAAATCCAAACCCAAGTGCTTCACCGAATCTTAACAGATGCGTATGCCAGTCCCTTGTAGCTACTGTCTGTGCAATGAAAGTAGCTGCATTTCGGTGGCAAGCCACAATTTAAGCATATTTCCTTAGCTAATTTGACTCTTTGAGTGTTAGCCTTCCTCTGAGAAATTTTTGGATGGTGTGCAATATGACTAACTAGTGAAAGGTTATGGAATGGGATCTCGTTGTGCTTTTTTTCTCCTACTTTAATACCTTACTAACATGTTAAAAGGTTGTGGCTAGAAAACCCAGTTACTTACTTTTACAGCCAAATACTCCATCTCTCACTCTGCTGTTAGATATCTGCAGATGTCCCAGAGAATGACTTTCTGGGGACCTTCTACTGGGTTACATGAGAATGCAGTGGTGTGGAGAAGAGTCCATTTTGTTCAGTGTCGGGACTGTATTTCCACAGCACATGCTTTGATGACCAGTGTGAATTAGTGTAAAATTACACAATTCTCCATTTTAGATGTCTGATCTTTCTTTAATTTGTAGCACCTACTTCCTTTATTAAAAAAAGTGTGTTTGTATTTGCCTGTGTATGCTTGTATGTAAAAAATGATCTTTATGAAGTTGAAGTCTTTTTCTTGTGTCTCTGCCAGTGCTGCTTTGATATAATGGAATGACGAACTGTAAATAGAATTGACTTAGAGGCTGAATCAGTTGTTGGTATTTTGTTAATAATAATACTAGCTGCCCCCCATCAGGTAGTGTGAATATAAATTCTGAGTTGTTATGAATGCCAAATAACTTTGTGGCAATTACTAACTCAATTCATCAAATCTGTTTTGTCATACATCAGTCATTTTGACCTGCTGTAAGATGAGATGTATTTTTATTAACTAACCTTGCTGTCTGTTGCACAGACATGAATGTATTTTTAAAATCAAGACAAGCTCTGGACAGCTTGTCCTGCATTGTGCCTGCAGATGCTTGTCCTGTTTATGTTGTAAACTAGTGAACACCCTCTATAGTTCTCCTGCGTTTTATTTTTGATGAATCTTTTAGAGTATGAATAGCTTAGTGGAGAATTACACAGCTAAGGTGCTAACCTGTACTAGCTTTGTGCAGAACATACTCCTCTGTTTCTTCTGCCCTTACATTGCCTTTTACTTATGTGCTGGACTGAGTTTTAAATACTGATCCTGACATTCATTGGATTATATGGATCAGCTCTTTCCCGTCTTCCTGAATTACCAAACTATTAAACTCTGAACCTCCATCATTCCTATGTCAGGCCAGATTTTGGTCTGTCATGAGCATCTAGGTTAGATCTGCTTGAATTCCACTCCTGATGTTATCCCCTCAGTTTCTAAATGCTCTCCCTGTTAAACTGTTTGATTAAAAAAAAGAAAATAAAAAAATTGGGATTATGACTCCCTTTCTTTTGGGGGGAGTTAGGGCTTATTTGGTTTGTTTTATTTTGCCTGGAGGGAATTGAAAGGGTAAGTTTATAGATACCAGTAGGGGCTGAAACATCTTTGCTCTGAAGACTTTTTGTCAGAGCAGGCCTTTCGCTCCAAAGCTGACAGTGGTGAAATAAGGTGTCGTATTGTCTTTTCCACTAGTTGTGGCTGGCACACTTTGCTCCCCACGGTCCTACACGTGGTCCCAAAAGCTTGGGCAGGGGTGGTGAGATGTGCTTGGGTGTGGGCAGCTCGTAACTCTTCATGCCAAGAGGCAGATACGAACAGCCTCCACAGAGCTGTGCACCTACTCTGGGAAGAGCTTGCTGCCGAAGGGCATGAGCCACCACTAGCCCCCATTTAGGGCAAGAGCACTGCAAGGATGTGGTAGACACTAGGAGAGGCTGAGTGAGTCATTGGGTGATTGTTCAGGCTTTTCATCGTTGCTTGGTGAAGATGCTCCGAGGTGGTGGATCCTTATGGTTCTGTGAAAACCCTGTGCTTTGGGAAAGAGAAAACGAGTAGAGTGACAGCATGAGGAGGAAAGTCTGATCTTTTATACTTTTATAGGCATACATATTCATTAATTCCTTTCAGTGGTGGTTTAATTGGGAACTGTCAGCTCTTAGTGGGTAACTTAGTTTTTAAGTACACAGGGAACCGACAGTTAACCCGCTCCACATCTACGTAGTTTCTCTTTCCAGTTCTCATATCTTGGTGGCTCACAAGACCCCATATTACAACTTCAAAAGGCTGATCTGTTGTCTCCCTTCTGGCTGTAAATTAAAAGGCTAAGGATTTGTTAGGTCCCTGTCGTTGCTGAGAGTATTAAGCAATAGTGTAGTTAAGCTTTGTTTGTTCCCATCCACGTTGAAAGGAGCAGCAGGGCTTTAAAGCAAAAGCCGGTCTTGAGACCATGCATGGACTGACTTCAGTTGGTCTGGTTGGCTGTGAAAGCACATTTTTCATTAAAACTAAAATGCTGTCAGACTTAGACCACCAACTGGTAGTAGGTGGGGGTTTTGTTTGTTTAAAAGAGATGAGACATACTATTTTTACCCAGATTGGATCAAGATGTTAACATGAAGTAATAACACAACACGTGACTGTCATTTTGCATCTGTCTTAAGAAGTAACACTTCCTTCTCTTAATTAATGAAAGTGGATTTGCTGAATGGCCTACTTATTGATTACAGCAGTTACTGAATTTTTATGTGCTATATCTGCATGTTCTTATTTGGGTTATCAAATATTCAAAAACCATTTGATCAATTCTTTTTTTTCAAAAGGCAAAGTATTTCTGTCTCTCAGACTGACTGACAACTGTTTTAAGATAAGTCACTGTGGGCCTAAGGGGAACACTAGGTATGTATTTTTAATGGGGTCATTGAATTGCGGGTGTACTAGGTTGCAGTACAGGAATGGGACTAGTCTCTGCTTGGTTCGTCGTGAGCTCTACTGAGATCATTTTGGCATATGGAGGAACACAGGTACTGTAATTCCAGCTGGTCAATAAAACTTGTGAATGCTCAGGATCATCATAAACTTTTTTCTTCAGTTTTGCAGGCCAGTTAAAAGGTGGCAGTGACCATGCCAGAACTGGGGGCCCTGAAAGGGTGCAGTCGGTGTTCTTCTGTAGTGTACGATTTTGGTGTGAATTTTATTATAAAGGAAAGAATCAAAATGGTGGAGATGGCAAGAGTTGAGCTAATGGTGAGAGGCAGGCTTTAGCCAACACTTCACAAATATAGAAAAATCTGTTTTGCTGTATTTCAGGTATTGGCTGTAACCTCTGGCCCATGACTTGGAGTAAGGATTGTCTTTGCTCTCCCGTTTTGTACATGAAGTGCCTAATGGGGTGATGGAGTCTGACTGATGTCATGATACATTATTGCTCCCTTTGCAGAGTCCACAGAAGTTCTGGACTATTTTTCCAGACTATACATTCATGATTTCTTAGTTATTGCAATCACATGGTAGAAACAACTGTTTTTTGTTTTCAGCACTGTTTGTCTTTGTCTTTTACTGGTAAACACTGGCTGTCACAAGTCTTTGTAGTACTTTACAGATACACCTACTTGGAACGTTTCCTTTGTCTTTTTGTGTTGTACTGTAGAGAAGAATATGAAACTTTTAGATCATCACTTCCCTGCTTTGAAGGTTGATTACATTGTTTTATGGCTATAATGTCTCAAAATAACCCATAACAGCATTCCCTTTAAAAGAAATCCAAATAAGTGAGTGCTGATATATCCAAGAAAAGGAGAGCATTATTTTCAGCATTTTGGCATCATTCTTCTGCGCTTTTCAGTTTGTTTTAATTCTGTCATGCTTCCTTTCTAATGTTATATAGTAATTTAAATAATAGAACTTGTACATAAATACACAGTCATGCAAGAATGACTAAGGACGATAAAATTGGAACAGTGATGCTAAGTGCAGCATTGCAATCAATAGGACTGCAATGGTAATAACACCAATATGTCTAGTTAAAGAGATGTAAATTGCTCTTAATCTGAAAGAAGGTTAGAACCACAGTGGAGCAAGGAAATGAGTAAGCTGCAGTGTGAGAGCTAACAAAGATGTCTGTGCCCACTCAGAATATGTCTTGCTTCACAAAGAGCAACCTCAGGGGGCCTTCAAGGGATTGCTATAAAGTGAGTAGAAGCTCTAGAGAACAGAAGAGATGTCCTATGCAGCAGAAAAGCCCTACTACTAGCAAAGAAATATTAGAGAAAACTAGTAGGAGGATTTTTCAGGACTGATTCAAGTTAAGCTTGGATACGATGTGCCTCTTTCTGCCACCTGAACTCCTCCTGTGAGCTCAGTGTGGCAAATCACAAAGCACAGTGATGCTTCTTGCAAGCAAAAGGTGTGGAAACAGGTGCAAGATGGAGCAGCCAAGGCAGACAAGACAATCTGCCATCTTCTCAGCTCCTTCCAAGGCCTGTACCCCATGATGTTCCCACAGCAGACCACTACATTCCTGTGCAAAATTAACCCTGCATAAGAAAGGGATCTTAAAGACAGATGTTCAGCGGACAAAGCCCCAAGCGCTCTGAGCTCAAGCTGCCCTTGCAGCTTTAATTTGCCGTATTGCGTCCACTCAAGGTATTTCTGTTCACTTGATATGCAGAAGCACTCATTGTTCAAAGATCCCTGCAAATGACTAGGCACCGTGAAGGTGCATTAAGGTTAGAGCATTTATCTTAGCTCTGAATTCCTCTGCTGGGCTGGTGTCAGATCTCCAGTGTTGTTCTCACATTTCTTCCAATTTCTTGTGCTTATTTATTTTTAGTGATGCTTTAGAAATAATAAGAAAATGGGGCCAGTCTTTCCTTTCTCTCCATTGCCTATTTAGGTTGAAAATTTTAATTAGAATTTGGAAAGTTGGGTTGCTTGAGAACCATATTTAGATTATGAAATGACCTGCTTCCTATGAATAAATACATCTGAAAAAGGATCACCAAGTTTGTGTGAAATTTTGACTCCCTAGGGAGGTGTTTTCCTAACCGTTGTGCTACTCTGGGTAGGAGAAAGAAGGTCAAGAATTGGTCCCTGGCATGCAGTGCTTTTTAATGCCTCAGTGCAGCACTAAGTAGAGGATAAGTGAGGATGTAATAAGCAGTAAAGTTCATTTAGGATGAGAGAATAGAAGGTTGTGGTGCACAATAATTAGAAAAACATATTTAATGCAAGAAATGGAGATATCACTGAAGTTGCTGATTCTCATGTAATGAGCTGAAGATTTCATATGTAAGTGGGACATAAACTGTGTTTTAGACTTCTGCACAGAGGTCTTTATCTTACAAATGTTGTTGTTATCCAGCAGTTCGTGCTCAAAACTTAGAGCTTCAGTCTCAGCAATAGGTAAAAAATAGTTAATGGGGCAGATAATTAATTGATGTCTACTGACATAAGCCCTTGAAAACAAGGAAGATCTAACTCCTTGCTGTTTTATCCTATCGAGTGCAATGCGGTCCCAAAACCCAGCCAAATTTTATATGCTATAATGAACACATACTCTAAATACCATATTTTGCTAAAGAAAAAAAAAAAACCCTTTACTGCATATTCTTTGCAGATGGTAACTTTTGAGCCATTTATTCATGGCTCTGGCAAAAATTTTGCTTTAGCTGACATTCATGGAAACCTTCTATCTACAGAGTGGCTACGTGATTTGTTAAGAGACAATTAGGTTTCGTCCTGAAGGTGTTTATCATACTATTGGAAGAACATATCCTTCTATGAAGAAAATCAAATGCTTATATTTTGTAAGTATGTCTGTAAAATAATGTAAAAATTTGAAAGGTTTGGATGGAGATTCACACCAATTTTCCAGGCTATTTTATAAAGTTTAATGAAATATTAAAAGCAGAGGTGATGAATCATACATAAAATTCCAGTTCATTATGAATGGACTGGCACAGTTAGAATACCATTTTATTACAGTCACTATGAAGTGTCTGCTGTTGGAGTTAAGTATCTGTAACCCTTAAGAAAAGGTTTGTCATGCACAAAAGTAGCAGTTAGTAGTAGCTGTTCCGCCTTGATGATAGGTGACTACTCTGTTGCTCACTTGAACAGCAGTGAGAAGGAAGAGAAACTGCCTTAGTCACCAAGTTTTACCAGCTGAGTTCATCTGCTGCTTGGATTCTTTAGTGGGTTTCTGTTCAAGGATGTCAATTTTTTAAAGAACATAAACTCTTATTACTATGAACTGTTATTTAATAAAGTTACATCTGGGTCCTTGAATAGCATACAGCCAAAGGAACATAAAACAGATCCATATTTCTAAAGTCAAAAGCAGGATTTTTGCCTGAGGAGCTGGTTCTATGCATACTGAAGCAATAGACAGAAGTTATCACTCCGAAGAAATTAATTTAATTTTTCTCCCCAAACAATGTACTTTTTGCTTTTAACCTTGATCGTTGCATTAACAGATGATAGAGGCACTGATGGGAAAAGCATAAGAAAAGTGCTGAGATGCTAGAATACAGTGATCTGAGGACACTTATATCACAGAGCAGATAACCTGTTTGCTTTTATTTGTGAGCTTTCAACCATGAATGTAGAAATGGCACTCCACGATTATTGATCAGCTTACCCCACTGTCTGCCATTAGACAGTGCTTCACTTAGACCTACTGCCAAACAAAGGACATTGCAAACAGATGCCACAGAAAACATGCCTTACGTATTGCTTGCTCACTGAGCTAGAATATTGTATTAACTTTGCAAGGCTTCTAATATTTCAAGAATTACAAGTTAAGTGATTTTAAAAATCGCTCGCTTGACAGCATTATCATGGAAGGGCTATTTATAGTATCTGCATGAGTAAACTGATAACAGCCTGGTTGCTTATTGTGGTCCTCCAAATTCATTTTCCTAATAGCTTATTGGAAACTTCGGTGGGGACAGTGCTTTTGTGTGGTGTCTCACCATTCCTCATAGAACCATCTTCCCAATAATTAAAGCTACTTCATTCTATCGGAAGGTGCAGCTCAACCCGATATTTTACAGTCATTAGGCAGCCTTCACTTTTGCAACATCATGAATATGTAATTGGGATTTGGAGGAGTAAACCCTGCACTGGCCTTATATCATAGATCTCAGATTGGGCATCATAAAATGATATCTGCTCCTGGGTTGTGTAAACTTATGCTGGGGTACCCAGGGCTAAGAATCCCTTGCTGAAGAAAGCAAGCGATGAGATAGAAGCTGGTAGTAAGGAGTACAAGCTGTGCAAAAGTGGCAGAAGTACTGTAGAAAGGGAAGAGATCAAGGGCGGAGAGGCTGGAGTAGCCAGGATCAAAGCAAGATGCCAAGGCAGAGAGAGCAAAGTCCTGGAGGAACTTGGATTGTGCGGAGCAATGAGAAGGGGACTCACAAATGGGAGTGCATCTTACAGTGCAAATTTCCTGCTCCTGAAGACCAGTCATCTGTTCATGTACCCACAAATTCATGGTGGATGTAGCTAGAATCAATGTTTTTAAGCTGAACGTAGACCTTTCCTTGCCCTGTTCCCAGCTTTGGCTGTGGCTGATATTTCCCAACCCTTAGGAAAATAATTTGAAATAATGCTGTTGTTTTCAGACAAGCATGTCATTTGTTTTACCGGTCTGTAGTTGATTAATTTGCAAATGATATTCCCAATAAAGTGCTTAGAAGTAGATAATTACAACTATATTAACAGTTACCGGGGAAGCAGATGGTATTCTGAGGAGCTGCCATGTAGAATTAGTGCTGATGCTCTACTGTAATGTACCATATACCCCAGCAACCCACAAACAACAAACTAAAATCCTGCTGATATTCCAGATTGTAAGTAAATTGTGCTATTGCTTCACATTCAGTTCTTCTCTGAATTTTTATGTGTGTTTTCTAGACAGCTACAGTGCTCAGTGAGCTGCTCCTTTTTATGTTCAGTCGCATAACTCTCCACGTCTGTATTTTGTATTTTCTTGGTATTAAACCCACTAAAATGAAGTTTCTAGGCTGTATGTCATTGTTTATCCACCCTGCTACTAGATACTCTGAAGCACAAGTTAACTCTGTACAAAGAGGGACTTTTAATTCACTAAATTGTTCAAACCAAAATTCCCCGTGAGGTACTAAGTTAAGGAAGCTCGAAGGAAACCGGCACCATTTCACACGCCCGCCTGCGCCCGCACTCCCCCTCTCCCCTGCTTCTTTCGCTACCCTTCCAACTTCATCATGCTGCCTGATAAAATGCGACCCTTTTTATGCTTCCAGCGATCGAGAAAAAGGCCACAATGTCACTGCAGTTCCTCCTGTGCCTCTAACCCTCAACAGCTTTTGTTTTAAGCAGGCTGGAGTTATGCAAGCAGTAACAACACGCACCGGGGCTGGAGGTTGCAGCAAAGTTGAGGTTCCTGCCTGGGGCCGGCTGAGCGCTGCCAGCATCCAAAGACAGTTCACCGCAGCCAAACGGCTGGGAGCCTATTCAGAGCATGATTTTCTTTCTTAATTTAATGTATTTGTCATCTACATGTTTAAATAGAACTGAGCGCTTTGCCTTTTTTTTTTTTTTTAAAAAAAAAAAAGACTGTTTAAAAAAACTGGAAATAGTTACTAAACAGATTTTGTTCATTTTTTCCCCTGGAGTGCGTTTCTTTGGTGTAGCTGTCTCTAAAACAAGCACATAGCAGTGTGCCTATGGTATAAGTGTACATATGTACAACATAGGCACCTTTTGCGTAGAGGATCAGACAAGAAACTTGAGACATTTCAGGTAAGTCACGTTGCTTATTGCCTGGTTGGAAATACCTGGGTTCTGTATGGCTGAACAGGGCCCAGACTGATGTTATTTTATCCTGGGATTGTGATGAAACCTGGAAGAGCTGGCAGATGTGGTGCCCCCTCTTTTCAGCCAAGGAAAAGAAATTTTTCAGAAGGTCCTTTTAGCATAGTCTGAGTCAGAACCTCCTTAAAAATACATAGTGTTTTGCAGCCAAGTGCAAATTGAAATGGCTGCGTGTTGTTTTGCTGGTCTGGCATGACAGAATTGTGCATGCGTGTGTGCTCACAAGTGCATGAGTCGACGTAAACAGAAGCAGCTCAGGCATAACGAAAGACAGTGGTGGGAAAGGTAGGGCAGCCAAAGCAGCATTTGAAACGTAATTCTGAGGGAAAGCTTAAAAAAACCCCACCCACAGAAACAAAACACTTTTTAGTATGATCGAAAGCCCAAAAGAAGGTCGTGGGCTACAGAAGTAGGAAAATGTTTCATTCTTGTTCATTGTTATTAGGGAGTATCTTGTACGCTACCCTTGATAAAACAGGATTGCCTTCATGTTGTACCCGATTCCCCAAGCAATATATTTTTGAATGGAAACTGCAGCTGGATTCTGAATATTACTTAATCGCTTCAGTCAAAAGAGCAAATGCTGCTGCCTGCCGTCCTGCATCTGTAGGTAAAATGAGTGGAATTAGCATTGCTGACTTTTGGGGCGTATTCAGGAGAATGGGAGAAACAGGACTTTGTCCAATAAGGTCTCCTGACCCTGGAATACTCTTTCCTCAGTATGCATCAAAGTGTATCTCTGGCTTCTTTCCCAGCTTTGCTTCTCTTGGTTGAAATGAGAAGTTACTGGATTTAATATAAGGAGAGTGAGGGGGTGACACTACGGGTTGTTTTTAAGGCTGTGTAGCATGTCCTTCTAAAGTATCCCCTCTTCCACTGCTTAAAATTTCAACCATTTTACCAAAAAACTTTCCAGCAGAATTTCTTTGCAAATACCATATAAAGTTAGCAACTTCCTGAAAATGGAAGTGCTGAAAAACATGCTGTTCTGCTCTTTATAAAAAAACACTTCAGACTTCTTGAACAGCTTGTGCTTCGGAGCAGTGGTTTGATAACTGGCAGGGAGGTAGTCTCCTTTCTCAAGGATGCTCCTTTTGCGCTCATGAAAACAAGCCCCATTTTTGAGCAGTTTATGAGTCTTAAAGGAAAAAAAGACTGAGATGTGTCCTTTAAAGATTTTATTAGTTTTTTTTTTATGTTACAGTTGAATCTCTCTGCCTATGCTTGGGCTTGGTAGAAAACATAGTGTCTCCATGAGGTGTTGCAAGTGAGTAACTGGTGAAAGACAAGTGAGTCTCAGACGGACCTTATCTATTTAGGCTGCACTAAGCCTGGCTGGCCCTGGGTTTCACAGCTGAGAAGAGACAAGTTGGCTATGGGAGGTAGTGCAGAAAATAAAACCAATGGAAGTGCCAAAGAGGGAAAAGCTAGACCTCAGTAAATGGGTGGAGGAAAAGATGGGAAGATGGGGTAGTTGGCCAGGAACTTTGGCAGAATGGGACTGGAATGAAAAAGAGAGAAACGTAATAGGGAGTTGGAGGATGATGCTGGGACTGACTTGATGAAAAGCCTAAAAAAAATTGGAGGGGTAAGACTAATGGCTGGGGGTGTGGGCCGAGAACAGGGAATCCCATATCCAAAGAAAGAGTTACACATGAAAGTGGAATTGGGAGACCAGTAGGGTTGTGCAGATGAATGGGGAACTACCTTTTCTCTAAGAGGCATGTGGGGGACTGGAACTGGCTGGAAAAGAAGAATGGGGAAGGGGAAGAGATCATTTGCACAAGGGCCTGGTGCATGGGGGGAGGTTCTGTGAACATGTTAAAAAGCACGGGAGAGGGATGTGTGAGAGGGTGGAATGGGGAGATTCTGGGACTGGGTTAAGTGTTAAAAAGGAGAGAGAAGAGAGATCACACAGTGGCTTGGGAGGACATAACAGGGTCTGGTCAGGTAAAACATGAGTCTGGGAAGGGAGGAGGGAAAAGATAGATAACTGGATGCAAAAAGATTGGGGGTTGGAGAGCGAGGACAAAGAGGGTGGTTAGTCCTAGCAAGGAGACTGGGATCGCTTTGAGAATCGTAAGGAATGTAAACTGGGAAGGTCATACTCATCTGTCTTCCGCTGTTCCCAAATACCTCTAAATTCACCTGGTAAGAGTATGTCATCCATTTTCAAGTGTTTGTCCACATCAGTGAGGATAATATATTATTGCTGTCAGTAACTCTACAAGCTGAAGAATTCTACGTGGTATAACTTAACACTTAAAACTCCTGTTGAGTAAGTGGGAGGATAGGCACATGATGCTACAGTTCTTGTGTTTTCTGCTTTTTGGGAGAAAAATAAAGGAAAATGCATGTAAAAATCTGCAATAAAACAATAAGCTTTTGAATTATTAAGAAATAGGGGAATTGAGGTTATTCATGCAATACTGATTTGCCCCTTACACGTTGTAGTAGTCTCACACCCATGACGCCACATTGTTCCCCGGGATTTAAGCCTCACCAGTTGTGCAGGGCAGATGAATGCTAGGTGGACAAGCCGGGACTGTCGTTGACAGGACTGTGTTGTCCCTTGGAAGAGGTGGAAGAGGTTGGTGGTGAATGGCAGGGATGATGGTGGGGAGCTGGCCAGCCTTCTGGTTAGTTACTGGGCCTCTGAAATTGGCTTCTGCCTCTTGTTCTGTCACAGATTTCTCCATGACACTAAGCCCCTTAAATCAGACTTCTTAAAGACGATCGCTAATTGCATGTTTCACATTTTTCTGGAAGCCCAACCTCAGCCCTAGGGCCTGTTTTGCAGAAGAGCATAGCTGTGACTGAAATCAGTGAGACTCATGCTTTGAAGATACAAAGCACTGCATAATGTTAAAGACTCTGAAAATTCATGGCCTGGACATCTTAAGGCAGGCTTTCCTAAATTAGTGGGTACTTTTGACTTTTTAATTTATCTGTGCCTAAGCTCCCCATGTATAAAACAGAATAATAGTTCCCTCAACTCGCAGGGATTTGGTGAAGATTAGTGAAGTGTCTGAAGCCCTGACTTACTTTAGTGATGAGTACTATAGAAAAGCCCATAAGGAAATTAATAATTTTGTCTTCAGAGCACTATTTGAATAGTTAGCAGGAAACAAGCCGTAAGGCCATACCCTGAACAATGATAGGACGAAATATTGAATAGTTGCTTTATTAATTCAACACCATCCATCCTGTGCTGTGAAGGAGAACTGCACTTAAAAAAATGTTACAAAAATTAGACTGTATGATAATGTATACGCAAAGGATACCAAATTAAGTTTGCATCAGCAACCATAATTCTTTCATTACCTAATGTTAGAGCCTTGATTTTATAGCCTGAAGAGTGTTCTTTTTAACAAAGAGCAACTTTTGTGTGTGTGATGCAGTATTTTAATGAGAATGTGACTTTTAGATATTTTTAAGAATTGTTTTACTCAATGCATAATTCAATTTTTAAATATTTCTCACTTTCGGTTGTGGGGAGTTTCTAGCACCGACATTTAGTATCCTTTTTTTCTCTCTGCTAAAGGTCCTCCCTTGTAGCATTTATTCATGGCCAGTAGCATTTACTAACACAGCTGAAAGCACTGGGGATGCTTGAATGAGGAAGAATGGCAGAATCGTGCCCTACATTTTTCATGCAATTATAAGGACATATCTCACAAACCCATATTGACTTTTCCAAAGATTAGAAAGCTCTTTGCGGGGGAGGGAGAGAAAAGCACAGAGGGTGAATTCAGCCACAACAAGGTTAATGTACTTGCACGAAATTATACATGAAGCCATGAGAGAGCCAAGAATAGTAGCACCCACAAATCCTGCCGAGGAGGTTGATCTTGTGAAGTGATGCCCTTCTCACAAGGTGCCGATGCTCTGGAAGTTGTTAAGTTTAGAGGGCACTTGGGCCCCAGCAGGATCAGTCTCTTGTTTCCTGCTGTATCTATCTGAGTCTTGATCGTACTCGATTTTACAATTGCAGAGTTGTCCTAGCGCCATTCTAGGAGCCAACCTCACAATTTCCCAGGGATTTTGCCTGACCCCGGGACTCTTTTTTAATGCTCGCCAGTTCCAGAAAGCAAACGTCCATGGGGGTCTGTCCGGGAGGTGAGCAGAAGCCCCGGTGCCACAGCTGCTCTGGGGCGATGCCGTTCGGACCCAGAAGGGGAACAGCTCACTGCTGGCGGGGCAGTGTGTTGCGGTGGTTCAGCTGGTGCCTTTTGTTAACTGCAAAATACTGGCAGGTGAAAAAATTGCTGCTTTTTGTTACACAAGAAATACTTGAAATGTGTAAGTGTGGTATTAGTATCTGTGTGGGTGCTGCTGCCTTTGTCTGAAATTTCAGTACTTATCATTAGAAAGATTCATAAAAATATGAAGGGAGGTGTCAGCCTGCCCTTCTTTCCACTTCTATCTCAAAAGACTCATTTTTCTGTAGATGAACATGTCTCACTTGCTGAGAAAAATTCTCCATAAAGACCATAGAAGTTAAAGGACATGGAATAAAGTATCTATTTACTTCTTTTCATGGGTGCAGGAAGCTAAATTTGCAACCTCTCTGTTCAGAAATTTTTTTTTAATATCCGGATCAGGAGGTTTTGATCTAGTCTGTATTTGGAAAATCCTGATATAAGCAAGGCTGTAGTCTGTTGCTGAAGTGCTTAGCCACAAATTGTTCCAGCTGTTCCGTGATGATAGCAGACTTCTGATGGATCATACAATATGGAGATCACGGCTAATTTTATCTTCGTGTGGTTTGTTGCTGTTGGACTGTAGGGCTGTGTAAGGCAGATGACAGGGGTGAGATGGCATGGGAAAGGGTGTTGGACATACTGTGCTTCCACCTGTCGAACGCAGCTTTTTAGATCTGTGGAGTTGCTATTAGTGAAGCTTGTGGTACAGCACGTATCTAGAATGCATTTTTTAAAAAAGATCTCGAAGTACATAGGCAAAGGGGAACAGTTACAGTGGAACAGACTCTTGCCTTCTCTGTGGTGGCAGATTTTAACCAGCGATGGTCAAGGCCAGCTGCTTTGTAATTCTCCAGTCTTTCTTCCTTTCAGGCGTGAAACAACTCTGCAATTTTGATGTGCCCTCTGTCATTCTCCTCAAAACGATCTGTACTGAAACACATCAGTTCTCCATCTTACTAATTTTTTTTGCCTGAGCAATATCCTGCACCATCCAGTTCCACAGATGAATTAAATGTTGTACAGACACTTTTTGCCCTCTCTTTCTTTGTCAGACAATGCCTGAAATCCTGATCCATATGTCTGTGCAGCCATATGGCCTCCCTAGTATGACCTGTCTCTGCCAGAAACATCAGAAAATGGCTGGGAAGCTGGCTCCCTTGCATTACAGGGTCTGGGAGTAGGAGGTGAAGCGGCAAGCCGGCTGCCCTCCGTTCTGCTCTTTTCCGTGTGGAAAGCAGCCTTGGAGCTCTGTCTCCATTAGGAGCAGGCTGCTGATGCAGCTATACCCACGCACTGCAACAGCAAAGCAGTCCTGGGTGGACCGCTGGAAATAGCTTGTCCTGGCAAAACCGCCCTTTTTGACAAGATAGCTTATCACAGCGGCCCCCGCCCTTCTCCTGCAGAAGAAGCAAGACCAGCAAAAGCACAGCTCTGGCAGCGTGGCTGCCTTCGTGCCGCTGCCCTTACCTGCGCGGCTGTGCTGGTCGGGGATCGTTGGACTCGTAGTGTGCCTCAGGGCGGACCTTGTACCCGCTTCATCCTCAGCACCGGGGGACCTTCGCCAGCAGCAAAGGCATGGTCAGAGCACAGTTTGAGCCACCCAGCTTTACTGCAGATTTACTCGTCTCCTTTCCTACACATTGCCTCTTAATTTCTTGATTTTCCTCTCTTTCTTTTCCAGCATACGGTGTTCTTTCCCTTTTTATTTCCAAAGGAATGAGCACTCGCTGGCAGAATCGCCCTCTTAACTGCAGGAGGAGTAACCCAGCGGACCTCACCACAGAGGTATCAGCACAGCAGCAGACAAGGGCTTGGCCCTGGTCCTTGCCTGGATGCTCCGCTCCCTCTTTCCAGCAGTCCTGATGCCTTTACCTAGGTGGGGTTTACTCCGCTTGCTTCGTTCATCTTCTATTTTAATATGGCTCTATTTTTGATTTGGCTGGTATTTTATCTGAATGATTGCAGTGTAAGATCTCTCTAGCAAACAATTACATTTTGAGAATCAGATTTCAGGCTGGAATATGTGACTGCAAGGTACTCCCATGAGTGTAGTGTTCGGGTTAGAAGACCCAATGGGAGTTTCCCTGGGGAGGTTTGCACTCTACACAAGAGTACAAGAAATGCTCTACAAGGTCAGATTTGTGGGCTGCCTAGCCCTGTAGTCTGCCTCTGACAGTGGCAAAAGGAGATACTGGAAGTATTTGGGTAGGAGCCCAGCCAGTCTCTACCATCCATTCCCCTCATCTCCACCCGCTCCAGCTCCTGGGCATCCTTTGGATGAGGAGTGTTGGACGGGAGCCAGGAGCGTGCTTGGGAAGCACACAGACTGCAGGATTCATTGGCTAATAAACAGAGGGCAGTCTGTGTACTTGTGGAAAAAAGTTTTCTAAGTGCTGTCTAAAATGTAAAGTTTTCTGACCTGCCTTGCCTCCTTTGGGGTGTGAGAGGAGAGGAATTACTTCAGATCAGTGGGTGTGTAAACAGCTGTATGATACATTGCTGCAACAGCACATGGAGGAATAGGCCAACCGCAAGGACTTGTTAAAACAGTATTACAGGTTTTTTTCCTCCCTCCCAGAATAACTCCTCATTTCTCTGCAGTAGCAGGAAAGGCTTTTTTTAATGTTGTTCTTTTTCCATGGATGGCAGGTCAGACTTTTCCCTTGATATGTTTGCTTGTCACAGAACTGGTATCCAGCTTTCTCTCTTTTTCCAGGTTCTGAGATTCAAAGATAATGTTTGTCAGTCCAGTGGGATAAAAGTAGCATACCTTTACCACTGTCATCATCACCAATTATAGGAATCAGTAAGGCATCTGTCACCGTGGTAGAGAGGTACTACAATATGCCTGTAAAGCATCTGCTTCCTTCAAGAGAAGGAACTAGTTCTAATTCCCTCTGCTTCAGTTATACATCTTTTGCTTATGGGTACTTGAATTCGTGTAGTTTAATTCAGGATTACACTCCTGGGGCCATTCCACTGTTCAGTACTTAGTAATGTAGAAGATCCACTGCCAGCTTTGAATTGCAGTCTGATAGTTTTAGTATTTGTGCTCAACCTCATCTCCTTGCTGAGAGTGAATTCCAGAGGGGGAGACCATTGGAAATGCAAGGTCTCTAGCCCAGTGAGCTCAGCTATGGCTTCCGCTGGGTTTTTATGGCCCCGTTGTCTGTAGCTGCTCCATCTCCAATGCAGAGAAATAGGTGGAGCTGTGCAGAGTTTCAGCTGGGTTTCAGGAGTTTGTCATGCATCCATTCTTGTCCTCGTCTTTCAGATGCACACATGGTGCGTGCTGCTTGCCTCACTGGATATCGTAAATACTGGAAGTTATAATAAAATTAGGAGCACAGATGTTCCTCTTACAACCAGTGCACCCTGTATACAATAATAATAATGAAATATATCCATTGCTGTTCTCTGTGGTACTAAATTTTCTCCAGTGAGGCATCTTGCTTTAATAATAAAACCACATTTTCTTAAACAAGGGAGTATCAGATTTACATTGGCAGTAAGTCACTATTTTCAAATAGCATCAAGAGAGAGATCCAAGATAACTGTAAGACTCTCTAGGACAGCTGACTGTGCATGGAAACTGCAGCCAGGTGGAGTGGTCCACCAGGTCCACCATTAGTCTTCATTTCTTTCCTTCATCAAAGCAATTAATGGAAGAGGATTGTCGGCCTAAAGGCTCGCTCTCTGCTGCCAAAGAACAACTGTCTTTGTTGGAAGGCTAGTCAAGGTTTAAAACAATCTATTGCAAACTGATGAAGTTTTTATTTTCCAGCCCTGGTTGTAGCCAAAGGTTCTGGCCAGGGACTTTCCCTCTACTAACCTGTAATGGAAAGCAGATTGCTCTGAAGAGGTCATAGCCCAAGCCCTGATGCTGCATGTGAGTCAAGATAGGTGTAGGCTTCCGAGATCGTCATTGGTGGGTGTAAGTTTGCAAACACTTTGTTTACATGTTTTTCCTTGAGGAATATGGAAATTATGCGAGTGTGGTGCTATAAAGTGCTACATAAGTATCTGCTGGCTTTTCCCTGGCTTACTCTTTCTTGGTACATAAAAATAGTCTTTTTCACTCCTTTGAGCGAGTTTGCAGAATTGGGCCCCTGCTGCCCTGCACTCTTAATTATCCAGAAGGAGAAAAGTGCTTGTGGTGACCAGGGCATGGCTGCAGTAAATGTTATCCTTCCAGGTGGAAAATGGGTCAGACCGCAGTGAAAGAGGAAGAAAAATATAGGAAAAGGTTGACAAAAAACTGTAGGGAAAAAATAGAATGAAAAATACAGGGGCAAAAACTTCACCACTAATAATTCTCACCAATTCGACTTTTCCCTAGTAGCGTACCATTCATTTACACTGTCTGCATTAAATTTATCATCTCCAGCCTAGCTGGAAAATGGAGGTCAAATTTCATTTTGGCCTGCAACTTGATAAAAATGACCTGCAAAAGGTAGATGACAGGCTGTTATTTTATGCACTGGAAAATAGCAAAGATCAGATCTTATCTCCTCCGTGTCCTCTTTTCCCTGCATGTCTGATGCTAGTTCCTATCCATAATGTATCATCGGTGAGTGCCCTGATTTGTTGGATGGCTGGTCAAGGTTTAAAACAAGAACGATCTGTTTGGAACTGGCAATCTCAATCAGTGTGGGTTGACGAGGCACCTTTTGCCATCTGAAATCTCCACTGAGTCACTAACAAGTCATAAAAATACCAAGTGCATTGATGTGACAGTCAAACAAACTACTTGTTATAGTTCATTTCATCTCCAAAGCTGTCTATTAATAGTAATTAATGATTCCTCAGCAGTTGCATTCACCGTGTCTCAACAACTTTCAGGAGGCAGGAAAAATCCTGTTAAAAAGACAGTGTGCCAATGGAGCTTGTGGATAGCAGGAGGGTGTAAAAGTTAAACTCTATACCGGAGGAAAAAAAAACCCAAACAAGCGCTTTCTGTAGCACTTGGAGTATTTTGGGATCTACATCAAATAGAGACTGTAAAGGATTAGTCTGGGATTAAGAATCCTTTAAACTTATGAAGTGCTTAACCTTCACTGTGTCTGCTTCTTACGCTGTTTGCAATATTGCTCTGCCACTTTTGCAGGGGAACTCGTAGCAGAGCGGTAGTGCTGCAATGCAGCCTTCTCCACGTTGGGTCTTTTATGATTCAGTACTACTTTTGGTTTGCTTTGTAAAGAGCATTGCAAGGGCTTATCTTGTGTAATTGTTTTACTGCCATCTGCATTACAGTATAATTACCTTTCAAAAATGGTAGATCTCTTTTGCTAATGTTTAAAGGCAAATAATAGGCAACTAAATTGCAAGGTCTTGGGATGTAGCAGCACATAGGCGGTAATAAAATGTATGCTATATTTACAGCATATACTTCTGTCTCTCTCATTCGTTCTGCTTTTCTTTTTTTTCTTTGGTTCCCCCCCACCACCCCCAGGAATGGTAGATGGTGATTATGGTTTTCTCTTCCTCATATTTTTTCCCCTTGCCTGTCCTCTTTTTACATAGAGTTAATCATAACTCGTGAGGGTTTTTTTTAGAATTTGTTCTGATCCTTATCTGATAGCTGTCCTACAGTTCAGGAAGGATGGATATTCTGGTATTTTCCTCAACTATAATGACAAACAGAAATATGGCAAATTAATACAGATGGAACTAAATGAAAGAAGTCTTCCTTTTTTTAAAAGGAGATGTAGCTATTCCTTATAAATAATGACTACTAGCTTTTGAAAGTTTTAAGATGTATAAATACAATCGTAAATCTATCTGTCTGTCTGTCTGTTTTCTGCTTGTAGCCTATAAATGCCCTTAGGTTCATATGATAACCTACTTGTCTGATAATATCTTTAAGTTTTCTGTTCCCTGCAATTATGCACCAGGAATTACAGGAGGTGCCTTCAGTTACCTGTGAATGCCTGTTCCCTGCCTGCTGCCGTATACCCTGCATTACCTGAAAGGTTAAAATATGGAGGTGAGGACATTAAAAAAGCATCCAAAAAATGTAGTTGACAGGAAAAAAAGAAAATACAGCAACAGAGGGGAAATACCATAGCTAAAATGATAAGGCAGAGAAATAAAGCATGACAAGACCATGATAGTTTGCATAAGTAATGAGAATTGAATTCGTGGTTTTTAAATTGCTGTTTAAATTCCTATTTGCATGTTTATCAGAAATCTGCCTTGCTTAAGTAAAACTGGCCTATATACATTTTTAAAATCCATGTATAGCTCTGATTTAGTTAAATGGAGGAGTCCGATCCAGTTAGACAGATGCATGTGTATGACACTGTTTTAATAGTGGCAGTGTGCGCAGGTCAGTGGCAGCTGTTTAAGACGAGCTCCATGAAGGGCTGGTCCCTGCTTTCTCCAAAGTCAACGGGGAAGCGTGTCATCTTCATTAAGAGCAGGACTGAGTCCTGAGTGACTTGTAGAGAACCCCAGGACTAAGCCCACATGGCCCTGAGCCTTCTAGAGCTTTGTAGTCCCCAGATGTTTACAAACTGGTGGGGACTACAAACTGCAGTACTCTGGGCACCTTTTGTCAGGGTTTGGTGGCCTAAGCTCCCAAGCCAAAGGTGCTTAGAGGACTCGGTCCTGTTTTTGTGTCTTCCATGCTGCTGATCCTTCCTGGTTACTTGTGATTAATTGCACTGGCCACTGGGTGCCCCTGATTCCTCAGATAAATGCAAGCACAAAACCATAATTTTGGTACTTAAAAAATCGCACTTTTAATGACGCAATATCGGACTGCTTCACCTCTGCAATTCACACATGCGTGAATTTGGCTGCCTTTGTGTGTGTTCCCTGTATGCCTGTGGCTGCAAGGAAACCTGCGTGCTTGGGTAATTGCACCTTCCACGTGTGTCCCAGCCATCTCCTGGGGAGTCCCAGCCTGCTTTCCTGACACCCGCCGGCTGGGGAACGAACCAGCTTCTCTGGGAGGTGGCCCGGACATGGTGGAGTTGAGCATCATCCCAAAAGACACTGAACACCTCAGAGGGTCCTGATGACCTGATAGTCATCAGCAGCACTTTCAGGAGGTGGAGAAACTCTCTGGTGAACGAGAGACAATGAACGTGCTTCTGAATAGGCTGACCAGCATGTAGAAACCCAGAGCAGGCAAGGGCAGCCCTTTCCTTCTCTTCTGGAGCCGTACTGGGAAATGTCTCCTGCTGGACTGTACAGTCCTTCGAAGGCTACAGCAGCTTCTGGGGAATGGAGCCACTGCAGATCCGAGTCATGTGCCTGCTCCTTATATGCATTCCTATGGCATCTCTGAAACAGATGCAAATTGAATTTCAAACAAAAGATATCACCACGGCTGCTACAGTGGTGAATGACCTAGTCTTTGAAAACTGACACTGCCGTACACATTTGCAGGTGTATACCCTGCACTGATAGGCTTTGGGTAGTGGTAGAATTCCCAGCAGAAAAAAAATCATTGAAGAGCTGCTGTTAAAACATAAAAATCTTCTTTTTCTCCTTCTTAAAATGCATATATACTTTTCTTTGTCAATAGATATTTTTGGTTATGGAATCAAATGAAACATGCTTGCCTCTTTCACATATGCAACCTCTTTAATTAATCTATATCTCTCTCCTGAATTTCTGTTTTCTAATATACTGGTACTGTGGAAAAGTCGTATGTCTAATTTACATGTCCAAATTAGTTTCAACTTAGTTATATTGAATGATAATAGATTTCTTTTTCATATAATTAATGTTGTCTGCAAACGTAACGTGGATTAAATTTATCATTGTAAAGATCTTAAGATTTTAATATTTTTGCAGAGGCATAAATACAGTGTAGCTATAATTATTTCATTATGTATGTATAAAAATAGGATACGGGGAAAAGTGCATGCTTTCCTTCACTGATTACTCTTAATGTCTCCCAAATTTCCTGATTTACAGTATTCTCCAAGGATGTAGATTTTTCTAATTGAAGTACAGTAATTTGCATATTTTTAGACCTTGTGACACAGTTAATTGATATGTCATTACTTATACGGCACTGAATATATTTTACACATTCACTGCAGAGCAGGCTTAACTTGAGATGCAGTGGCACTTTGCAAAGAACTCGAAACTATTGCATTCGGTTTAATCTTTCCCTTCCCTTCTTCACCCTTTCTTTATAAAGGCTAAGCAAAAATGGATGATGTAGTAATTGGTATAGTTCCTGTTCAAATGTACTCGTTAAAATAATGTTACTGTGTAAATGACAGGACGAGAAAAGTAAGAGCAAGTAAACAAAGAAAGAAAGAATAATGGGAGAGACAAGGACAAAGAAGATAAGGTTAAGGCTGGGGGGGAGCTAAATGTCAATAGTATCAGTTCTGGATGTTTGAAAACCAAATTGTTCTGTTTTCTTTTACGCTATTCAGTATAAACTTGTTAAATGTTCACTGTGTCTAGGAATATTTTAAATGGGTCTTTTAAATTTAGGAGCACTATATTTATCATGGATGCTAGCAACGTGCCTAACAGTGCTCCAGTATTCAATAAGGGGCAGAGTTTCTCTAGTGGCAACGTATTTATTTCTCCTGGTGCATACCCCCGCAGAACTGAATGCTTTTGATCTTTATTTGCTAACCAGGAAGGTGGCTCAGTTGTGTAAAAAGGACTGAAGGGATTATAAGTTTGTTTTTCCAGGGTTCTGGCTACAGGTATGGCTCATTGCCAATGGCATCCTTGCCTCTGGTGGATTTATTAATGATATTGACCATTATTACTTGCACAGCGGTAAGGGTGAATGGGGGGCTTTACTGCAGGCTGAGAAGATCAGATTCTGCTCCTTGCCGTGTAAAGAAGGTGGGCTGTATTACAGCAGACAAAGGTGAACAGCAATGGAGATGTGGAAAGAATTGGCTTGTAATGGGTTGGGTCACAGGTGCGAATCAGGAGTGGTGCTGACGTTTCTCTAGGTCTTCTCCTGAGAGTGAGGCTTACGTACTGTGTCTTCAGACAGTGTCTGAAGGTGCAGCAAGGAGCAGGATGGTGCAAGTTCATGTAGTGGATGTGGTGCATTCCTGTGTACTTGCCTGTCCCTCAGGTGAATTGCTTTTCTTCCTGGCTCCGCAACATATGTGATGCCCAAAATGTATGACTTATGCCCATGTTTATGCCACCTGGATTTTGCCCCATGGGACTTGCCCTGTGAGTTGCTTGTGAGCTTTGTTATTCAAGGAATGTCTTATGTGCTCTTTTTCTCTTTTCTGTTTTGGGAGGATAAGGTTGGGTGTGACAGCAGAAGATGTCACTGGAGTGAGAGTTACTAAGGGAAGCTATTGCATTTTCTTAAAAAGTGTGATATCTTGGCAGGAGTTTCTTCTAAGGCAGCAATAAAAAATAAATATAAAACCACTGAGCACATCTTTTAAAACGCTTGTACACTAGAGGCTTCTTGCTTCAAGATATTTCCTGTTGAGTCAAGCTCTGGAGACAAATATGTATTCTGAATCCTGGCTACAAGAGTAGAATTCACTCTCATATCAACTTTTCTTTTTTTTTTTTACCCCAACAGAAGGGGTGAGGAAAGGGGAAAAATGCCGAAAGTGAGTCCTGTCTCTCCCTCTGTATTTGGGATTCCTGCTCTCACTTAGACCAGGACACTCAAGCAGCTGCAGAAGGTGAAAATGATGGTAGAGCAGCAGCTCAGAAACGTATATGGGGGGGCTCTACCCAAGTTAGCATTTCATTTGGATTTGATTTTGCTGCAGCCTCAAACCTGCCTGAACTCTCTCTTTGCCCAAATAGGAAGTGGACCATTCTCCTGTCATAAGGGCACGTTGTACTGCTCTGTGAGAAATACACCTTTAGGGAAATGTGGAAACCAAAGTTGTTGAAATTGAGGGAATTTCCATTTGGCATATCGTGTGGTTTGTCTGGGTTTTTTTTATTTAAACAAGCTACGGTGGACTTCTCCAGCTAACAGTAAATAGTAAAAAGCCTTTATTATTGCAGAATCACAGCATGGCAAGAGGGCTTAGTTTTTTTAGGATAGCATTAACTTCACATGCCTTTAACCATCTATGAGACAGCTGTTTATCATAAGCCAACTGTTTAGGCACTATGTCATTGGGGAGAGAGAGAGAGAGGGGCATCTCCAGGACATATCTGCCACCAGTCCTTGATGCCAGACTGAGGATGTGACAAATGATATATATATGAGAAAATCAGCAAAAGAATTCAGGAGATTTTGCTGTGCTGCAAGAACAGCTTTCTCTGAAGATGCAGTTTCAGGATGGTCTGAACATAGCATAGTTAGAAGTGATTTCTTTATTTTGTTAAAGATAAATTTAACACCAAGAATAGAATAAAAATATACAATATTTTTAATTTTTATTTCTGCCCCTTTTAAAACGGTCCAATTTTCTGCTTGAACTTTCTAGTAGCGGTCCAGCAAAGAAGTGTAGCATTTATGAATATTAAAATATAATCTGCTCTGAATGATTAATAATAATTAATAAAGACATTCCTTGATGATTGTATTAAATGAGGTGATTGATTTTGTGCTGGAGAGCATCTTTTCTTACAGGATACTTTTAACTACCCTGAGAAAAGATGTTTAAAATGAAAATATGCAGCACTTCTTAAAGAAATATTTTATCAGTTCAAAACAGTCCTAAGTATCGATAAATTTATACTATAAACCACTAACTCTTAAAAAGCAATGCAAAGTCTTTGGATGTTTTTACATCGCCATGTTTCTCACTTTGCTGGTTGTGCAACTCTCAGGTTTTACTGCCCTTGAAAAAGAACTGCACTTACTCATCGATTGTGTACATACAGAGCGCTATAATTTCATAGACGAGTACATAAGGTGCTGCTGTGTTACAGCTGAGCAATACGTGTGAGAGTAGTGCTAATCTCCTGTTCTTTCGGAAGAATTCTGAAGGTTACTGTGCAGTTACCAACAACCTGTAGGCTTTTGCTTTGTTAATGGGAAGAGAAAGCTGTTAACACTTGTCTTTCCAAGGAAAGAACTTACATTTTGCTTTTCCGTATTTTGTTGTAATGTTCACACATCTCTTTTTAACTTTATTGCAGTTTCCTTTTCAAGAGCATCGCTGCAGGTTCCTCCATCTCCGAGCTAACGTTTCCTCCCTCTGAGACCAAGGTGCCTCGTAACCTGCCCAGGGAGAGATCCTTTGCACATCCCTGAGGTGCTGATGCTTCTGGGATAGTCCCTCGTAGCTTAATGTCTTTGCAGGTCCATCAGGAAGGGATGTGGAGGTTAACTTCTCCAAGTGAAACTTCAAAGGAATTTTAAGAGGGCAGGACATAATTACCTGAGCTGAAAATTTGCCAAGACACAGGTTGAAATTCCCGCTCTTGAGAGTTTTCTATTAAAACTACTAGCCTGGATAAATCCTGGCCCTTTAGAAGTCAGTGGTAGTTGTCCCGTGGATTTTGCCCTGCGAATCACCTTCAGCCTCATCTGAGTCACATCTGGACTCGCAGTCCTTGGCTGTGCAAAGCTGCTGGTGTCTTCAGGGTGAACTGTGTGTAAATTTGAGGTAGGTGCACGTAGTTGATCTCCAGGTAAGGATGAGGAACAGGTCGTGTATAGCTTGAAAAAGGATGGGGAAACATGCACTAGAAAGTAATGCTAGCTGGAAATCAGGGGTGGCAGCTTTTCGGTCTGGCTGACAAAATCACAAAGAAATCCAGTGGCTGGAATTTGAAGTTGACAAATTCAGCCTTGAAATAAGATGCATTTATTGTGAGCAATGAGGGCAGTTAAACACCATGTTTACTATGAGGTGCAGGGTGGGACTTGCCATGGCTTTTGCTTTTTGAGATGAAGTTGAATGTTCTTTTGGAAGAAGTTCCTTTCACCTGTAGGAGAGTTTCTGTGGCCCTTTGGAGTCACGGTGAGTGTTGTGGTTTAACCCCAGCCAGCAACTAAGCACCACACAGACGCTCACTCACTTCCCCCCCCCCCCCCCCCCCCCCCGGGGGGGGGGGAAAAAAAAAAAAAA